>NC_136795.1:46476750-46518753 GCF_951216825.1 Electrona antarctica
GGTTCGATTCCCGCTGGGGACGCTGTGGGACCACGCTGGGGGCATGCTCTCTCCTCCGTGTCATCAGTGCCCATACCCGAGGTGGGGTTGGCGAAAGGGCCTTTCTGTGTGGAGTTTGCATGTTCTCCCCGTGTCCCCTAGGGTAGGTACCCTCACAAAAAAACATGCAGTAATCCTGGTCTCTATACTGCCTCCCCCTGGCCAGCCGGGGCGCCTGATGGAGGGGAAAGGAACTGGTCGGAATAACGTGTTCCTTCCACGCGCTACGTCCGGCCGGGGAAACTCCCCCCCCTGTCAGGTGAAAAGAAGCAGCTTGGACTCCTCATGCATTGAAGGAAGCATGAGGTCAGTCCGCTGCTCTCCCCAGGTTGGCAGAGGAAGTGTAGCGCCCAGGATTACATTAGATAATTGACACTGGGTGAAAAAATGGGTTGCAAAATCGTGGGATAAAAATTATAGTGAAAAAAGAAAAACCTAGACAGCAACAGAGAGCTTTAGGACTCAGAGCAGCAGTCGTACCAGCAGTGGTGCACGGAGCGAAACTCATGGTGCGCTCTGCTTGCGCATTAAGTATGCCATGTGTGCAATGCGCAAATTGGCAGTTCGACAAAGTGCATTTCTAGTTTTGTAAATGTAAACACAGGGTAAAGGTACATAATATAATACTGTATATGCCTTTAAACTAAAAGAATGAGAGTACTTCTCAGTTCTCTGCAACACTTGCTTGCCTGTTGAGCAACATCACTGGCAGGTGTCCAAGTTCGATAGTGAGAGACGGCGTTGCCAAGTCTGCTTATTATAATAAGGGCTTGTGTCTAAAGTGTAGTTCAAAAGGTTGTACGATTTGTCACACACGTCACCGCAGTGAACTTTGTTCTCCGCATTTGACCCGTCTCTCGGAGCGGTGAGCCGCAGCCAAGGAGCGGTGGGTGAGCTGCAGCTATGCCGCGCTCGGGAATCATTTGATTGGTTGATTTATTGACCCCCCAATCCAACACATTGTTGCTCAGTGTCAAGCTTCCTGAAAATAAAAACGTCTGGGTTTCCGAGGCTGAGGAAGCCCAAATTATTGTATTTGTCCATGGACCCCCGATCTGTAAACATTTGAGTTTTCAAAATGATTCTGATTTTTTGGGGAAAATAGCAGCTCTACAATAATGCTCACGTGTTGCACGCCGGCGCATTGTAGATCTGCTATTTTCAACGAGCCGATCCTGTATAGGTTTTTACAAGTGCTCATGTGACCTGCCCTATAGTCACTCCTTTTGGGCTTGTTTTCACTTGTTTCCCTACAAAAATCTGGCAACACTGACACTTTACAGGCACAATTACATGCACATCCATCAGCAACCGTAACTCACACATACAGGCTCATATATGTCATAAACGACACACTTAGGTCATACCTGACTAATAATTATATGACATAATAGCCCACTGGTATGTTAAACCATCTCTGTCCCAGCCTACTACTGAGGGTCATTGACCTATATTTCACCAACCATACCTTTTGTTGTCATATTGTCTCAATCAAATCATTTATTATATCGCAGTTATTTTTGATGGCCCACATGATAATGTGAACCTTTGTTATTTAGCTGACACATTGGATATAAGACATTTTCATATAATACAACATAATTCTACCAATTATTTACATTTGATTGGTAGAATCAGGCCTATCTTACTTAAGTACTATGGCCTATATTAAATACCTTTAAATGTATAATTATATTATTGTAATCCCTCTAGTCTAATGTGTTCCTAGAACGTCTCTCTCTCTCTCTCTCTCTCTCCACCGTCACTACTCTGGTAGAAAATACATGATGTAATCTTCTGAAGGCAAATCATGTGTGACGTCACATCACCCCACTCGGTTTCCCGGCTCCCCATTGGTCCACTCCACTGGTTCTACAGGAGGAGGGGAGGAGCAACGCGGCTTGCCGGTCGAACAAACTTGGCCTTTCGTTGAGCCCGCCTCCCGCCGACTGTGATTGGCTGTTGAGTACATAAACAACGCTTTTTGCAAAATACATTATTTGGGTGACACAATATTGAGTTTTTGATCATTTAAAAACAATCATAGCGTAATGATGATCAATTCATATTACTATATTTTCTGGTTTTCTACTAGTTTTCCTGTTTTAAGACATGGAGATAATCATGTAGCAAATTAGATCTTACTGTGTGTTACATACAGGGACTTTTAATTGAGCGCTACATATTTAATTTAATAATAGTAAACTTCAATCATAGAGAGCATTTTATCAAAACAAAGTTTCAAATTGCTTAAATGAGAAAGAATTATGCTTATGAAAACTTAAATGCAAAAATAACAAAAAAACAAAACAAAAAAAGAGAATAAAAGATCATACAAAAATAAAACATCTCAAGTAATGTAAAAAATATCACAAATAAACTCATAAATATTCCCTAAAAAAACTTCAGTAAATGTAAACAACATGATGCAAACAGAGAAACGTGCCGCTTCGGCTTCTGATGAAAGCTCAGCCGATTGGCTGGCGCTGTTGTCACTCACGCCCCTGGTGGGTGGAGTCCGGACGCCGATTGGCTGCGGCGAGCTGTCAGTCCTTCAGTCACTCACTCACGCACGCGTGCGTGTGCGACTGTGTGTGTGTGTGTGTGTGTATGTGTGTGGAGGGGGTCGGGTTTTCCCCGTGCTGTTTCTCTCTCGCTTCTGTTTCGTGACACAAGTTTAAAACACACAAGACACAGCCAAGCAAGCAACAACCACTCTGGATCAATCATTATGGATGATTATCGGCCGATAGATCGATAATAAATAAATACATATCGATCATTATATCGGGAAGGAAGGAAAATAAGGAACCGTTTTGTTTGGCTGGAACTGGGAGGAACGCTTTGTATCAGATGTTTGTTCCGATGTTTCTGCTTTGATGTGTTTTTTTTTTTAGTTTAACAGTAAAAACTGAAGAAGATTTGAAGATGAATAACTTGTCTTTTGACGACCCTTCGCTGGATAACCTGGACCCCACTCTGTCTCTGCACGACCCCAGTGACATAGACACGGCCCTGCTCAACGACATAGATGGTAAATCATAATAATACATACTTTATGTTAAACTGTTAATTGATTCATTTATTATAGTCCCGAGAGAGAGAGTGCAAAGCAAGGGGTCCGTTCGGTTTACACTCGCGGGAGTTGCAAGTTTGATCGATAATCAAATTAATTATTTACAGCCAGGGATTGATTTGATTGCTTAATTGATGCTACTGTGTGTATAATTAAAAGTGACCCCCCCCCCCCCACACACACACACACACACTTTCAAGATCAAAGCTCACGTACAGTTCGTTACTGTTTGGCTACTAATACTAATACTATAATATATTATATTATAATAATTTGTAACGTCAAGTATTATTGATTGATTTATTAACAGTTTGCAGAATTACAGTACATTTCAAGTACAATTAACTCAATACAAAAATGTTAACTGTGAGTGGACGACACCATAAAGCATTACACTTGTTTTGTTTACAATAGGGCCCACCATTATTATTATTATTATTATTATTATTATTATTATTATTATTATTATTATTATTATTGTTGTTATTTACATATCCTACACAGCATATCATATTATTTTGTATATCGCTGTATTAGTAGTAGTAGTAATAATAATAATGTAAAGGTGTAAGAAAGAATACTAATTTGCCCCACATTTCTTTAGACAGAGAGTGGGTCAGTAGCTCATCACGGATGGTATATTAGCCATGCAGGCAGATAGCCTAGCATGCTGGCCCCGCCCCCTCTGGTCCCACCACACTAGAGGTTACTCCAGTGCATTCCTCCTAACGCTGGGTTCATGTGCTGCTGGTGTCACACACACATGGGTTACTCGTAGAATGTTGTGACTTGATATGATGCTGCAGGGTCCTGACATTCATAACGCATTTTCTATGGACAAGTAAGACTTGTATATTAAATAGGGCAGGTCTTGAGTGCATTATAACTGCGTTTATTATGCAGTTGTATGCCTATATATAACATAAGGCATTATTTATAGCACGTGTTGAATGAATGTTTATAAGTGTGCATGACGACTTTATAACACAGGTTTTTGAAGTATTGGCTTATAAGTGCTGGTCATGGCAACTGGGAACGCTTGGCGACTGTGGCTCAAGAGGTAGAGCAGGTCGTCCAATGATCCATGGGTCGGCGGTTAGAATCCCGGCTCCTCCTGTCTACGTGTCGAAGTGTCCTTGGGCAAGACACTGAACCCCAAATTGCTCCCGATGTGCTGGTTGGTACCTTGCATGGCTTCCGCTGCAATCGGTGTATGAATGGGTGAATGTAATGCACAATCTATGTAAAGCGCCTTGGATAAAGGCGCTTTACATATAAATGCACCTTTTAACGCTTGCCCCCAAAAAGGCCAAAACACGTTTGCCCCCATTTCTTTCTGCCGAAGACTGCTCTCTCCCAGTGGCAGACCACTTGTCTTTCTCTAAGTTTTTGGCTTTTGTGCCTTTTTATTGATAGTTACAGTGAAGACAGAGAGGAAAGAGGGAGAGAGAGAGAAGGGGAGAGACACGCAGCAAAGGTCGTCATGGACGGGACTCGAACACGCGACGCGCTGTCAGGCCAAAGCCTATATGTGGCATATAGACCACTAGGCCAGCGGGCGCAAGGCAGACCACTTGTCTTGATTGGTGCAAAAACGCAACTCCCCCCCCCCCCCCCCCCCCCCCCCCCCCCAGCTGGGGGGAAACACTCGCCCACTGGCATGAGAACAGACTCACAGCCCCTAATATTCAGTTAGGAAGCGTTCAGAAAGTGTTGTCTCTGTGAAGCAGACTGGGCCTGGGCCACGACAGTTTCCGCAGAGTGAGCTCGGCCGAAGCGAGACGGCGTGCCGAACGTTGCGAAGTCTGCTTCGGCGCCGACCCGGCGCCGGCCCGTTCGGGTTACGTTGCGATATGGCGACAATACATCTTAAATCTGATTTGTGGGTCCGACCGTTCCGAGGTCACTGGATCGGTGATCTGGGGCAAGTCGGTGGACTTTGTGTGGCCAGAAATCCAACATGGGTCCGACTCTTCAGGACCCTCGAGGTCACCGGGTTTGACCCGTGGCGAGCTTGGGCTGGTCAGAGGAACAGCATAGTAGAACTACCACAAGTTAGTTAGTGGGGGCACGGTAGCACAGTTGGTAGTGCTGTCTGTCGCCTCACAGCTAGAAGGTCCTGGGTTCGATTCCCACTCGGGACGCTGTGGGCGCTGGCGGCGTGTCCTCTCCTCCGCGTCATCAGTGCCCATACCCGAGGCAGGGTTGGCGAAAGGGCCTTTCTGTGTGGAGTTTGCATGTTCTCCCCGTGTCCCCTAGGCTAGGGTAGGTATCCTCACAAAAAACATGCAGAAATCTCTAAACCGCCTCTCCCTGGCCAGCCCCTGGCCAGCCGGGGCGCCTGATGGAGGGGAAAGAAACTGGTTGGAATAACCTTCCACGCTCTACGTCCAACCAGGGAAACTCCCCCCTGTCAGGTGCAAAGGAGCGACTTGGACACTCATGCATGAAGGAAGCATGAGTTCAAGTCCGTTGCTCTCCCCAGGTTGGCGGAGGGTGTGTAGTCCCCACATTAGATCACATTAGATAATTGACACAGGGGTGAAAAATGGGTTACAAAATCGTGGGATAAAAATGTAAAAAAAAAACAAGTTAAAACAAAGGTGTCTTTGTTCTAAGTAGTTATGACACGATTATAAACAAGAGATAATTGACAGCCGGTCAGGTCATTGTTGACAAATAAAATAAAACCTGACAGGGTGATGATGGCACCGACGCATGGCGTGGTGAAATGTTTGTTTGTTTACATGGCTGCCATGTTGTATACGGCACTCGACCAACGCAGCGCAGCAGGTGCTCTGAGGCTTTGATTGAATAGAAAGCGGTCTGTTATTGTGTCCCATCGGTCAATTTATCCTGAAATAGATTGACCGATCGGAAGACAAATGAAACATGCAGAATGTGTTACATGATCAGCATACATTTTGGGGCGGGAACCCCTTTTGGTGTTAGCATTATGTTATGCTTTAGCTATTGAAAAATAGCAGATCTACAAGCTCATAGCGCGCCACCGAGTGGCGCGCTACGAGCTTGTAGGTCTGCTATTTTTGAAAAGAACGACTGACATAGAAACATAGCTTTTTCAGAAAACTGTCAGGATGTAGAAGACATTTTTTAGAATCTGATCTCAGGCCTAAATGGGTCATTTATATCGACCTTATGTCGACAACTCACAAAAATCACCCAAAAAAACATTTCCTCACAAGCAGTCTCTGGGGGGGGGGGGGGGGGCAGATTTTCATAGGTCACCGATTTCGGTGTAACACCAACATGCTTAATTGTATTCGCCTTCGTAAGGCGGTGTCGCTCGCCGTAAAATAGCACATCTACGAGCGCTTGTAGATCTGCTAATTGCTCGGCGAGTGACGACTGGCGTACGAGGGGAATAATGGGTGAGTTTGGGGTGTCGTGCGTCCTCGCAAAGCACTTGACGGCTGCTTCCCCAAAATGTGACCGGCAGTAACCTCCGAGCGGCAGTGGCCGATAGTAACCCCATGCACGAGCGAACGAGCCTCGCAGACAAGCAGCTCTCTCTCTCTCTCTCTCTCTCTCTCTCTCTCTCTCTCTCTCTGCTCTGAGTCTTGGGGGCTGGTCCGCATAGCAAGTCTGTGAGGTGCGCTCTGATTGGCTGGGAACGATCACCTCATACAAAACATTGGTTTACAAATCCAGGCTGCCGTGTGTGTGTGTGTGTGTGTGTGTGTGCTGCTGTGTGTGTGCTCGAGTAGCACACACACACACACACACACACACACTGGAGCGGCCTGATGTTTCCTGTAATAATATATCCCTCGTTATTTCTTGGCAGTTGGCACGATTCAAATCCTTTTATTTGTCACATGCTCGCACGTGCAGCGAAGTGTTGCTGACCGTGACAGACTGTACAACGACCAAAGAAATGACACCCACATTATACAGCACAAAATATGGCCTAATTACACAAGTTGAAGTGGATGAATGATAAGAAATACGTTGTGTAATCCACACCTAGGCACTAGTAGTAGCGTTGAGTCATACAGTAGTACGTAATAAAGCTTAAAAACCGTAGTAGCCTAGTGTGTATACCATTTAGGATCGTACCTTTCCTATTGGTTCCCTGGGACAGAGGATATCGTTGTTTGTCGTCAGGCAGGAACCTCTTATCTCCGTTTTTTTTGTTTTACTTGTTCACACTACAGCGCCACACAAAAGCAATAAAGTTATAGCAGATACACAAGGTCGAAAGCTTGTAGATCTGGTACTTTTTGCCATTTTTGAATTGGAACAGTTTTGGACATATGAGGTGTCCAGTGTCCACCCGACAGAGATGATATACATAGCAGACCTACAAGTTCATAGCGCGGCACCCCCCCCCCCCCCCCAGCTCGGTGCCGCGGGGGGGGGGGGGGGGGGGGGGGGTGTCGCGGGGGGGGGTGCCGCGGGGGGGGGGTGTCCTTGACATGAAAATGTTTGAGAACCACTGACAGTAACATAGGGTTTTTCAGAAAACTGTCATGATTTAGAAGACATTTTGTAGAATCGTTCCCAAGTCTAAATGGGTTAAGATGTCTAAGATGTTTAGACATCTTGTCTGGTTGTTGTCGAGGTAGGATATTCATATTTCTATACGTTGCAGCTACGTAAATGCGATCAGTGAGAGTGTCGCTGCATAGTAGAGGCAGGCCGCTCTTTCACTCTCATTACTCCAAACTGCTTTTCAAATAAAACAATCTTGACCTGAATACCTGGCCCTATGATATGATTATACTGAGAGGCTCAAGCTAATATTGAGACATTTTTGTTATTGCGATATCGCATATAAAATGACGCCAGTGTTTCTACTGTCCAGGCAGAAATGTACATTTTCAAGAAGAAGCCAAATAGTTTGAAAACGTGACTGTGATGTGACGTGACCCTGGACCTGACCTCAGGCTAGACTAGTGCCCTGGGGGGGGACCATAACTGACAACACTTAAACCCTATACACTTTGCCGACAGGGGATTCTAAACCCTACACACTTAGCCGACAGGGGATTCTGAACCCTATACACTTAGCCGACAGGGGATTCTATTCTAAACCCTATACACTTAGCCGACAGGGGATTCTATTCTAAACCCTTTACACTTAGCCGACAGGGGATTCTATTCTAAACCCTATACACTTAGCCGACAGGGGATTCTATTCTAAACCCTTTACACTTAGCCGACAGGGGATTCTATTCTAAACCCTATACACTTAGCCGACAGGGGATTCTATTCTAAACCCTATACACTTAGCCGACAGGGGATTCTAAACCCTATACACTTAGCCGACAGGGGATTCTAAACCCTATACACTTAGCTGACAGAGGATTCTAAACCCTATACACTTAGCCGACAGGGGATTCCCTGAATGCTAGTACACATCCTTTTTTTTACTGCTAGAACTTTCAAATGCCCTGCCAGTTCCAACCGACTGTGTAGTGCCACTGTACTTATTCCTAATAGTTATTATACTACACTAAGACGGAGGGGAAGTTCTACTAATAAGCCTATTCATCTCTGTGGTGGATGTGAAAGGTTTTATCTTTTTGAGTGGTGCAAACCACTCCAACAACCAGCTTTGTCTGTATCTATGTGTAGCATGGTTACTATGGTCACTGACATTACGTCAGACCACAGCTGATCAGGCTATATAAGACCTTGCACCACTCAGTCCACACGGGTGTGATTTTTCTTTTTTGTCGGGCAGGCAAAAGTGAAAATATGCCGTTGCAGACGTTTTCAAGCCTTTTCATATCAAGGCCCATTATTTATTCAGCCTTTGTGTCACGGACCACCATTTGATTAGCCTCTCGTGCCCCAAAGAATGTTGTTGTCGTTGGATGAGATTTGATCCACGTGCTGCGTTTGATACCATTAACCATTTTGACCTGAAATCAGATTCTAAAAATGTCTTCTACATCCTGACAGTTTTCTGAAAAAGCTGTGTTTCTATGTCAGTCGTACTTCGATTTAAAAAAAATAGCAGACCTACAAGCTCGTAGCGCGCCACTCTGTGGCCCGCTATGAGCATGTAGATCTGCTATTTTTCAATAGCTAAAAGCATAACATAATGCTAACACCAAAAGGGGTTCCCGCCCAAAATGGGTCAGGAGAGATAACAGGTTCTACATTCTCTAATTGTGTAGACCTTTTCGGCAGATTCGGCACAAACAAAGGACTAAATTCATTTCGCTCCTATGCCACCAAAATGTGGAACACCCCACTAACAGTCATTAAGACAATGCGAATCACTTGACTCCTTCAAAACCGCTCTCAAGGGGCATCTACGGACGGCTGTAATTCGAAACGGGCCCCCGTAAAATCTGAATCCCCCCCCACCCCCTTTTCCCCTCACTGTATATGTTTTTTCCCATTTTTTTACTTCCTTTTATGATGATTTCCTGTTTTTGGCTATACAGAAGTGTATATTTGTACGTCTCTAAATGTTCTGATGAATTGAAAATGAAATGGTGGACCCTCTTGTAAACAAGTCTAATGCTTTATGGCGTCGTCCACTCACAGTTAACAGTTTTTGTTTGAGTTGTGCTTGAAATTGTTGTACTGTAATCCTGCAAACTGTTAATACATACTTCAGTCAATCAATCAATCAATCAATCAATCAATCAAACTTCTTGTTAATTAAATGATGTACTGTAGAATGTTTAACAATAATTTAACTCTTGAGAGCGTAAAATGAAAGCACATCATTTGGTTTCATTTTACACTCTCTCAGGAGTTTAAAGATCTACGGGTCCATTTTGTTACCAACTCTTGTACATCATTCAGCTGGAGACCACCTGGAACCCCATCAAGGACCACTGGTGGTCCCCCGGACCACTGGTGGTCCCCCGGACCACTGGTGGTCCCCCGGACCACTGGTGGTCCCCGGACCACTGGTTGAAAACCAATATATTATAGATATGTGGCCAATGAACAGCCCAGAAATGTAATGTCTTCATCGGGGGTGGGGGGCGGGGCAAGGGTGTGTGTGTGTGTGTGTGTGTGTGTGTGTGTGTGTGTGTGTGTGTGTGTGTGTGTGTGTGTGTGTGTGTGTGTGTGTGTGTGTGTGTGTGTGTGTGTGTGTGTGTGTGTGTGTGTGTGTGTGTGTGTGTGTGTGTGTGTGTGTGTGTGTGTGTGTGTGTGTGTGTGTGTGTGTGTGTGGGGGGGGGGTGCCAGTAAATGGATGATGCAAGCTTTGTGGAAGATGAGCAATGGACACTGTCCTTCAGAAGGGCTGGCGGGTGAATCCAGGCCAATGTACTGTACCGGCTCTGAATTTCACATCTGATTGATTCATCCGACCAGATAAGATGAGATAAGATAAGATAAGAGACGGCGTTATTGATCCCTGTGGGGGAATTCAGCCGCGGCAGAGATAACAGTAGTGTAAAGTATATAGAAATAGGCCAGACAGACAATAGCCCATTTAGGCCTGACGTCGAAATAAAAAAAAACGTTCGCTCTGAGCGAATATATATTCAAAGAGTTGTGCCGCATTTTCACGATTTTTCAAAAATAGCAGACCTACAAGCTCGTAGCGCGCCACTCGGTGGCACGCTATGAGCTTGTAGATCTGCTATTTTTCAATAGCTAAAGTATAACATAATGCTTAGTTAAAACACCAAAAGGGGTTCCCGTCCAGAATGGGCTAGACAACTGCACTTGGTTTGAGTTAATTATATATATATTATTATATCAAATAAGACACCTCGGCTTAAACCATTTAGGCCTGACCATCGAAATTTAAAAAAATGTCTTCTAAATCCTGACAGTTTTCTGAAATACCTCATGTTTCTGTATCAGTGGTGCTCAATATTCCATGTCAAGGACCCCCAAAAATGATATGTAATTGGCCGCCGACCCCCATCTGAACATATGTTCTTCCAGGAACTTCTCAGAAGCAAAGATTTGAGTTAAAAACATTCGCTCTGAAAGAATATACATTCAAAGATTTGAGCCAACATTGTCACGATTTTTCAAAAATAGCAGGCCTACAAGTTCATAGCGCGGCACTCGGTGCCGCGCTATGAGCTTGTAGATCTGCTATTTTTCAATAGCTAAATTATAGCATAATGTTTAAAACACCAAAAGGGGTTCCCGTCCAAAATGGGTTTTAAACCATTCATTTATCAGTGTAATTCTATGCTGTTCGTCTGTTAATTGTTTTTGTTCCATCACTTCCCATTTCCTCTGATTGGATAAAATTGGCATCCTAACCTGAAAATGTATTTTGTGTTGACTAAATAGATTTACCCCCGTGTCACTGAACAAACACTCACCCCTACCAGGGCCCAGGAAATGATTCCCCGTTCATTTTCCTCATAGACATTTCAAAAAGTATTTATATAAAAACCTTTTAATTAAGCGTCGTACAAAGCCAACTCGAGTTGTGAGAAATCATGACAATGTTTTGGGCCAAACAAAGAATTAGAAAGAAGGAAAAAAACGGCAGTTTGTGTCCTTTGTAAATTATTTGTTTGGTCCAAAATATTGTGTCTGTTGTCATGACTTGTCACAACTCGAGTTGGCTTTGTACGACGCTTATATAAGGTCAAATAAACACTTTTTGAAATGTCTATGGGGAAAAAATGCATTGGGAATTATTTCCTGGGCCCTGGCGTCGTCATGAAAGGGGGCGGGACAGCGGCGCTCTATAGCAACAGTATAATATTCTATCAAAACGTACAGTATGACTACTGTACGCCGTCATGCATGGTATTGACTGCGGTGTGTTCCCCGTCTCGTCCTCTCCAGACATGCTCCAGCTCATCCACAACCAGGACATGGAGTTCGGAAGCCTGTTCGACCCCCCGCCGCCCCACTACGCGGTGACGGGGCCTCCCCATCAGGCCCCATCCTCGCCTCTCTCCGGCCTGAGCCACTCCATCTCCTCCCCTCCTCCACCTCCGCCTCCATCTTCGCCTCCCTCCTCCTCCACCTCCTCCTCGCCCCCATCCACGCTCCAGAGCAGCAGCCCCCACCTGGACGCCCTCCTGGGACCCCCCATCACGACGCGCAGCTCGTCCACCCCGGACAAGGCCTTCAAGCAGCCCCCCACCTTCCAGCAGGCTCCCCTGGCTCAGGTGGTCAGCTCCATCCCCCGGCAGCAGCATCAGGCCCCCAAGACGGAGCTCCCAGCTCCCCAGCAGCCTGTTCTCATGAGCCCCCCTGCCCCGGCCGCTGCCGCCCCCCAGACCCCCCAGGCTGTTGTCGTCGCCTCCCCTCCTCCTCCTCACGGTTCCCCCAAAGGACAACAGAGCCCGCTGCCGGTGCTGTTCACCTCGGTGCCCCACCAGGCCCTGTTCACGTCCCCCGCCGCGCCCCAGACGGCCCTCTTCACGTCCCCCCAGATGCAGACGGTCCTGCAGCCCCAGCTGCTCCAGGCGGCTCCGTCGTCGCTGCAGCAGGCTCCTCCCACCCTCCAGGCCCATCGGGTCACGTACAGCCACCAGGGATACACGGGTAAGGACGTTTGTTTTGTACCGTGGTGGCGTGGTGGTCAAAGCGTGTGTCCATTTTCTGATCTTCTGCAGAGTTTCCAGGTTATAGGCCAGTGGTTCGTTCTCAAACGTTTTTAAACCCATTTAGGCCTGACGTCGAAATAAAAAAACGTTCGCTCTGAAAGAATATATATTCAAAGATTTGTGCCGCATTTTCACGATTTTTCAAATATAGCAGACCTACAAGCTCGTAGAGCGCCACTCGGTGGTGCGCTATGAGCTTGTACATCAGAACATAATGCTAACACCAAAACGGGTTCCCGCCCAAAATGGGTTAATCTCAAAGACCCCCATAACTCCCAGAGTGTACCGATGGCACCAAATGGACCCGTATAAGGTTCCATTTTGTTTGTTACACTCTGAGAGAGTTACAGACCTGGAAGGGTCCATTAGGAACGACGTCCTCCCCACTTGGAGAACCACTGCGTTAGATGATTAATGCGTTTTATTTGTACTATACTGGTGAAAACTCTTCCGTTCCGACAAATGAACCACTCTCCTATGTATTCGAGTCTGTCGACAGACCTTTATTTGCAACAGTAGGACTTTGTTTTACGGGAGAAATGGAGAGAAAGGAGCCCATCTGTTTGGCAAAGTAAAGACAAGAAATGATGACATAGTCATAATATGACTATGTCATCATTTCTTGTTTCACCTGACAAATATTATTTGTCAGGTGAAACAAGCGCCGTCCCCGTTGTGCATCTGTCTGTCCCCCACTTTCTTCTTCTTCCTCCTCTCCGGTTGGCTCTTAACATTAGCCGGTGTTATCAGGCGCTCTGCTCCTCACTGCGGTGTTTATATAATGTGACAAAATTTGACTGAGGGACTGCCATTGGATTTTTTGGATTTTTTGTTTTTTCTTGTCATATGAAAGCAGGGAATCATAGCTTCGGATTGACATATTGGTTTGACCCACCGGTTTTGGAGATATGGCTTATAGAGTATAATGTCTTGCAGAGAAACAGCGAGTTGAGAAAACAGGCTTGAAAGGTTCACTTCTGTGGTCTCACTTGTTTAGGCATTCATTTCATATTTACAAGTCTATTTCAGCTCTGACACTTATTTCAGACATGCTCTAGTATGTGAAGAGTCTGCCTGTGCTATTAACCCATTTTGGCCTGACGCCGATTCTAAAATGCCTTCTAAATCCTGACCAAAGGTTTCTGAAAAACTTCAAATATTTATATAGCAACATCAAATATTTGTATTTTTTGAATACTGTACATACTGTACAGAACCCCAAGAGGGGTTCCCGCCCAGAACGGGTTAACTGGTTTTTCTGCTCTGGTGAAAAGCTGGAGCTTGTGCGATGGCAGGCTCTCAGTCAGATCTGGTCACATATGTCTATGGTGTGGTCTGGGTGCAGACTACCGTGGTGCACGTGTCATAGCTTACGAGGCAGCCAATCAGGACTAGGTCGCTACTACGCGATTGGCTGGTGGCGTTTCAGCGGCCAGACTCCCACATTGGCGGTCAGACTCCCATTGGCTTGATTAGGCGGTGTTTTTCAGAGTATGGGGTCAGACTCCCATTGGCTTAGGCGGCATGGGGTCAGACTCGAGGCATCCAATCAGGGCTAGGTCGGAGGATATAGGTCAGGTTTCACCTGACAAAAAAATTCCCAACAAGGTGACCTTTGGTACAAATGGGTGACAAAAATTAAATGGGCGGGAACCCCTTTTGGTGTTCTAAGCATTATGTTATACTTTAGCTATTGAAAAATAGCAGATCTACACGCTCATAGCACGCCACCGAGTGGCGCGCTACGAGCTTGTAGGTCTGCTATTTTTGAAAAGTTGCGCAAAGCTTTGAATATATATTTCAGAGCGAACATTTTTAACTAAAATATTGGCTTCTGGGGGGGGGGGGGGGGGGGGTCCCTGGAACTACATATTTTGAGATGGGGGTCCGTGGCCCAATAGAGATAATTCTGGGGTTTTTTTTTAATCGACCTCAGTCCGAAATGGGTTAATAGTCTCTGGCTAATGCATTTCAAGAAGAAAAAAAAATGCCTGCGTGTTGCGCCAACAACCCATCAGGGTGATTTGATGATTGAGTTGTTTTTTATCCTGGGATTTCCCCACAGACTGTGTATCTATGGCGCACGCACGCACGCACGCACGCACGCACGCACGCACGCACGCACGCACGCACGCACGCACGCACGCAGGAACTCTACACGTTTCACGGTTGCTGTTCCACACGCTGGTCGTAAACCTAGAGGCCTTTATTTATGGTGTGTTTATTGTCGTCGCAGCAGTTTGTGGCCTGACAAACACGAGCAGAACAATAACAACAACACACCTCAATCATCCAGTACTCCTCTTAGTCCAGACTAGGCCGAGTGTCACACAATCACAACATGATTGCCAGATTATTCGCAATTATTTGAGCATTATCTGTTCAATGTCAGTCTTTTAGTTTCCAATAGAGCGCCGAAGTCCTGACGTCACACTCGCTCATTCCCCTGGTTCACGGAAGTCATTTCGAATAACATGGGGGTCATCTTGAAATCGTCTCGTATAAGCATCGTCGTCCATTTGTGAACCCAAATATATAAACAAATAATGTGATGGACTTTTGTATTAACCCATTTTGACCTAAGTTCGATTCTACAAATGTCTTCTAAATCATGACAGTTTTAGGAAAAAAACGTTGTGTCTATGTCAGTGGTTCTCAAACAATTTCATGTCTAGGACTCCAGAATTATATGTAATTGGCTCCGGACCCCAATCTCAAAATATGTAGTTCTAGCCTAGGGACCCCCCAGAAGCAAAGATTTGAGTTAAAAACATTCGCTCTGAAAGAATATATATTCAAACATTTGGACCACATTTTCATGATTTTTCAAAAATAGCAGACCTACTCGGTGCCGCGCTATGAGCTTGTAGATCTGCTATTTTTCAACAGCTAAAGTACAACATAATGCTTAAACACCAAAAGGGGTTCCCGCCCCAAAATGGGTTAACCAGTAAAATCTCATGTGGTGTCAGCGACGTGTGGTAGTGTTGAACCTGGGTTACCCCCTATGTTGTCTGAAAACAAACCAAAAGACAGCGGAGCCACAGCAGCACACAAACACAGGCACTCATAGGCCAGGCTGGAGGGCCGTGGTGACACTGCCCTGCCCTACGTCAGGTGCCACTGCCACTGCGCTGGCACCGACTGGACCACGTACGGCGCGAAAACAGAGAGAGGCTACCTCCGTTCACCTCCATGACAGCCAGGTTCAGATGATAACACACAGAGAGCCTGCCTGTTGTTGTTGTTGTGGAGGTGAAAACACACACACACACACGCACAGTCGCACACAGAGCAGAGGCTTGGCTGGCAGCAGTGAGGATTGTTTGCTTTAACGTAACACATCTGTACTAGGGGTCTAAAAAAAAATCGATTCGAATTAGAATCGCGATTCCCGTATGAACGATTCAAAATCGATTCATAATTTCCAAAAATCGATTTATTTATTTATTTTTAGATTATTATTATTATTTTATTTTTTATTATTTTTCCCTGGTTACAGTTACAGGAGTTTTCATTACATGGCGTTTGTGATATGAAATGTAAGCTTACCCTAATCACAGTAAAAAAAATATGCTTTAGAATTTCGTTTTTGGTATGAGAATCGATTTTGAATCGAATCGTAACCCCAAGAATCGGAATCGAATCGTGGGACACCCAAAGATTCACAGCCCTAATCTGTACTCTTGGCACACACAGTGCTAAGTTGCCCAACGGTGTGCCACGGCCCACTGTTGTGTGTGTGTGTGTGTGTGTGTGTGCCGTGAGTCATTCCGTGCTCAGCAACTCAAATCAAGTCATTCCGGGCGATCACTTTTGGCGCCTTCACTTTTCTCAAGTTGTAACGATTAAATAATTAAATTAACTGTTACTCTTTTTTAAAGCACGGGATAGTGACTGATCTCCTTCGACACAATTGATTTATGCTGAATGACAGGAATGGCAATAGACATTAGACAGCAAACACACTCAGTAAGAACACAGCGAAGTAGTGATGAAGTTATGATAGTATTTATCTACTCAAAGGAGAAATAATAATACAGCCAGGTATAAACAACAACCAACTCAGATGAATGAAAACAAGTTGAAACCCTTTGAACCGAATGTCCTCGATTCGCGCCCGCACGCACGCACGCACGCACGTACGGCCGCTAAATAGTTTATTAGATAGGTCTGTAAGAAAAGAGTAATTAAAGTCCGCATCTCGCGCACGCGCCCGCACGCTCCTATTGTTCCTTATCGCTCCGTGAATCCAAACGGCTCCAAACCGTCCCAGAACAAACGAAAAGTGTCAATCAATCAATGTCAATCCAAAAACGTTACTCCAAAAGTTATCCAAAAAGTAAAGGGATCCCCAGCAACGACGTAATCCACAAAGTAATGACTCCCAAGGGAAAAAACAACAATGGATCCTCGCGGGGTATAAAATAAAATATAAACGGTCTCACCAAGTCTTTTCTCTTGTGAAGTACAGCGCGCGGCAGTGTGGCCTTAGCTATTTTCCACCTATAGCGTTCCGAGTAGAGTTAATTATTAAATAAATAATGATCAAACTGGTCTAGGTCTCCTGTGGACTTCCTGGATGGTTTGCCTCTCTCGTTCGTTCCTCCCGCGGGCCGGCCACCAACGCCTACTTTACGTGCGTCAGACAGTCTCGGACCCGTCAATCAAAACAATCCCCTCAAATCATAACATAGGCTTTCAAAACACCCCTTAAACAATAACAAAATAAAACCTATTAGGACATTACCCTTAAAGGATGGCGTTAATTAAGGACCATTATACAATATCTGTGACATACACTTTTAAATGCCATAAATAAAATAAATCCTTCTTTTAACATATGTGGCAGCGCTACATAGACCCCCCCTCCAGCCATCGGCTACTAGGGTGAGGTACCATAGAACCTTTTTATATTCACCACATTGATAGTGTCCTGTTTATCAGGTGGGTTATTCCATCCGATTCGGTAATTCACCGGCCCTAATTTTCTCAGTATTTTAGCTGGCCCCTCCCACTTGGGCGCTAGCTTGGCGGAGAACTTGTCGCTGGCCTTCGAGAGAGGATGAGTCCTGACCCAGACTAGGTCACCCGCTAGAAAGTGCGCTTCTTTCCTGCGGGCATTATAATACCTAGCTTGTCTAGCCTGGTGCACACCCACTCTCCTCCTGACCTCCTCCGCCATCTTCTGTTGTCTCTCCACCAGGTTGTATGCGGCTTGGTCTGCCGGAGACGGTGGTTTATTGATCAGCCTCTCCAGTGGGCCTTGGAGCTTCCGACCCAAAGCCAGCTCAGCAGGGACTTTCCCGGTGGTTTCCTGTTGGGCTGTGTTGAGGGCGAAGCGGAACTCTGGTAGCCACTGGTCCCAGGTGTTATGGTGCTGGCCGACGAATGATGCAATCATGGTTTTCAATGTCCGGTTGATGCGTTCTGTAAGGTTGGTTTGTGGGTGGTAACTGGTGGTGAGTTTCTGGACAACACCCCAAGCCTTGCAGAGGTCCATCAACAAGTTGGCAGTGAATTGAGGTCCTCTGTCCGAAACGAGGTACGAGGGCACCCCCCAGCGGGTGAAGATTTCCTCCCTGAGGATCTTGATGAGACGAGGTGTTTTGCTGTCTCTCAAGGGGAACATCTCTACCCATTTGGAGTAATAGTCCACCACTACCAAGAGGTAAACGTTGCCGGCTTTGCTCCTGGGGAATGGACCCATCAGGTCGACGCCTAACATCACTCCGGGAGCGGTGACTTGAGTGCTCTGTAGTAGCCCTGCCGGCTTGGTGTTGTCTGCCTTGTATTGCTGGCAGGTCACACAAGTCTTTGTGTGATCCCATACGTCCTTCCGGACCATTGGCCACCAGGCAACCTCCAGCACTCTTAAGAGGGTCTTCAGGCGACCCAGATGACCCCCCAACGGATTGTCGTGGAAGTACCTCAGGAATTCTGCCACCAGAGTCTGCGGAACGACCAACTGCCACTTTTCTCCCTGGTTCTTCAGCGGTACTCTTCGGTACAATAGCCCTTGGTGGTTACAGAAGCCGATGCGATCGGGTGGAGATGTTGTCCGACCGCTGTCTCTCCTCAGGTCCATCACAACCTGGTCTGTTCCTTGGGCCGTCGCCAATTCTGCCAATGTGGTCGGCAAGTCCGAGGGGCTTTTCGTGGACATGACAAGACAGGGTGAGGAGTGAATGGAGAGTGGCTCATAAGCACGGGACAGTGCATCCGGGGCGACGTTAAGACAGCCCCTCCGATAATGAACCTTGAAGGTGAATTGTTGCAGTCGGAGTATCCAACGAGTCAGTCGAGAGGTGGTCTTCGGGCAGTTGAAAGCCCAGGACAGTGCAGCATGGTCCGTGAAGACTGTGAACTCTGGTCCCTCCAGATAGTGCCTCCACTTTTCCACAGCCCAGACCACAGCCAGGCACTCCTTCTCAGAAGTGGAATAATTCCGTTCTGGGCCTCGGAGTCCCCTCGACGCGTAAGCAATTACATGCTCACCATCGTCGGTGGTCTGGGAGAGGATGGCTCCGAGACCCACTTCGCTGGCATCCGTGTGTACCTGGAATGGTAGTGATGTATTGGGTTGCGCCAACACTGGAGAGCTCTTCAACGCCTGCTTCAGAGCTTCCATGCTGTCTTGGCACTGGCTGGTCCAGTTCCATTCCACTCCCTTCCTCTTCAGATTGTTGAGAGGGGCTGCCATATCGGCAAAACGGGGAATGAATTTGTGGTACCATCCCGCAAGCCCCAAGAAACGCTGTACAGCCTTCAGATCCCGAGGGACAGGATAGTCAGATACAGCCTGGGTCTTAGATGGATCAACCTCTACGCCTCTGTTGGAGACAATATGCCCCAAGAACATCAGCTCTCGTTTGAAAAAGTGGCACTTCTTCATGTTGAGGCTGAGATTGGCGGCATGCAACTTCTGGAAGACGGATTCCAAGTCTCTAAGATGTTGTTCTTTGGAGTGAGAGTACACGATGATGTCATCGATGTAGACAAAGCATAGCTTTCCCCTCAACTCCGACAAGACCGTCTCCATCAGCCGCTGAAAGGAGGCTGCCGCATTCCGCAGACCGAATGGCATGGCCTTAAACTGGAAAAGTCCAAGAGATGTAATGAAAGCAGTCTTCGCCTTGCTCTCCTTTGCCATCGCCACCTGCCAGTATCCAGACTGCAAGTCCAAGGAACTGAACCATGAGGCCCCTTCCAAGGATTCAAGGATGTCGTGAATGATGGGCATCGGATAAGCGTCTGGCAGCGTTTTGGCATTCACCCTTCGGTAGTCCACACAGAATCTGTAGGACCCGTCTGGTTTGTTCACCAGAACTACAGGTGATGACCAAGCTGACTGTGACGGCTCAATGATCCCATCCACCAGCATCTTCTCCACATGTTCCTCTATGACTTTCTTCTTCTGTGGAGACACACGATACGCCTTGCATCGTACAGGCACTTCATCCTGCACGAAGATGGTGTGCTTCTCCACAGATGTCTTCCCCAGTTTACTGGAGGTGACTGCAGGCCAGTCACCCATGAGCTGTAGGAGCTCCTCCGGACAGTCCGTGTCATAAGGAACCCGTAACTCTGGGTTGACCGTAGAGGCCCAGCAACTTCTCATCTCTCCTGGAGGCAAGGCATAATAGAGGCGGATGCCTGGTTGGTAGATGATGGTGGGAGACTTGTCCCACAAGCTGGAGTTGGCCTTCTGGCTTAAGAAAGGATAATAGGTATAACCTTGTCCAGTCTTCAACCCATACCTATTCTTAGCCAGATCAAGAATGGCACCGGTCTCGGCAAGGAAATCTAGCCCAAGGATCAGTGGGAACACAAGATGGCGATCTTGCATCACATGGGTGTCGATGGTTCTTTTCACCCCATGCCAGTTGAACCCGAGGTCTTTCTTGCCCAGGGCCTGATGAGCTGAGCCATCAGCTAGGACAAAACCCTGTCTGACAACCGGTAAGGTTTCGTCTGGTAGCATGACTCGCTTCCACAGACTTTCCTTAATCAGGGTGAAAGAACTCCCAGTGTCCACCACTGCCTCTACTGGGATTCCCTTGATGGTAACTGGGACCAACAGGAGCTTATGTTCTTTCTTTTTGCAGCTCTTGTGTTGCACTAGAGAAAGCTCTGCTATGGTCTTCGCCGACTGTTTCTTCTTCTCCTTACCCTGTTTGTCAGTACTCGCCTTCACCCTCTGCCAGTAGTCCTGGGTTCCTGAGAAGTCCTTCTCCACCATGGACCCCACCTTTACTAGCTCGGTCACTGTCGTCACAGTGCCCCGCAGGCAGCCAGCCACTTTAGGGTTGATGTTACTCAAGATGCGTCTCACTATATCTTCCTCTGGCATGTCTCGCTTCCACTTGAGGCACAGTGCACGATAATCGTATGCAAAGTCCCTGAGACATTGCTCTGGTTTCTGCACCATGGACCTCAGTCTCTCCTCCACTTCTGTCATGTAGTCAGAGGAGAGGAAAGCGGACATGAAGGCATTTTTAAATGAGACCCAATTGTGGACTTGGCTTTTAGCAGCCTGCCACCAGCTGAGTGCCGGCCCCTTGAAGACGGAGGACAGGGCTCCCAAAAGTTCCCGGTTGGAGAGGGGTCTTAAGGCAAGGAAGGTCTCACACTGCTCAATGAAGGCAAGGACATCGGAAGTTTCAGTCGTGGCACCAAACGTAGGAAACTCCAGCCGCACCGGGGGTTTGGAGTAAGACGGAGAGGAGAGTGAATGCGCTCCAGGCTGACTATATGGTATAGGGGGCGCTATGGGGCTGACATCTGTGGAAAGTTCTAGGGGTCTGCTTGCTACAGGTGTACTAGTAGGTCTTGCCCTAGCAAGGTCTTTCTTCCACTTGTCGTCCCTGCGTAACAAACAGTTTACTGTATCCCTTTCCAGTTTCTGCATGTCTGCCCTCATATCTTCTCCTAGTCTGGTGAGAGTAGATTCAATGGACTGCCTTAGGTGGGCCTCCCTGTTCACTGAACTGGCTATGGAAGCTCTAAAATCATTTTCGAGCTTAGCCAATTTTTTTTCCAGAGACTTCACCTCACCTTTAAGTTCCCCATTAACACTCTTCAGAGAAGTCACCTCACCTTTAAGTTCATCATGATCAGCCTTTAGAGAATTCACCTCCCCTTTAAGCTCATTGTAATGAGTCACATCATTCTCATCCCTCCCATCATCATCATCATCATCATCATCATCATCTTCATCATCGTCATCATCATTTTCATTGTCATTATTTTCATTGTCATTATTTTCATTATCGGTTTCATGTTCAACCTGGGCATCAACCTGCCCTCTTTGATTCTCATCCCCAACATACAAATCACTTAACGAGGTTTCATGAGGGGGACTTCTCCTTGTGGTGAAAGATCCCGAAGTGAAATCTGGGTCCCCCTGAACTACAGGTAGGCTATCAACCATTGGAGTATAGGGAGAATCATGGACAGGAGTAGACACGACGTCACTTGTTTCTACTCCTTCTGGTGTTGCCATATTGCAAAGCTAAACCAAACCAGCTTATCAAAATCAATTAATCAATCAATCGATCAATCAATCAATCAATCAATTTAAATCAGTCCCCGTATGGGCCACCATTATGTAACGATTAAATAATTAAATTAACTGTTACTCTTTTTTAAAGCACGGGATAGTGACTGATCTCCTTCGACACAATTGATTTATGCTGAATGACAGGAATGGCAATAGACATTAGACAGCAAACACACTTAGTAAGAACACAGCGAAGTAGTGATGAAGTTATGATAGTATTTATCTACTCAAAGGAGAAATAATAATACAGCCAGGTATAAACAACAACCAACTCAGATGAATGAAAACAAGTTGAAACCCTTTGAACCGAATGTCCTCGATTCGCGCCCGCACGCACGCACGCACGCACGTACGTCCGCTAAATAGTTTATTAGATAGGTCTGTAAGAAAAGAGTAATTAAAGTCCGCATCTCGCGCACGCGCCCGCACGCTCCTATTGTTCCTTATCGCTCCGTGAATCCAAACGGCTCCAAACCGTCCCAGAACAAACGAAAAGTGTCAATCAATCAATGTCAATCCAAAAACGTTACTCCAAAAGTTATCCAAAAAGTAAAGGGATCCCCAGCAACGACGTAATCCACAAAGTAATGACTCCCAAGGGAAAAAACAACAATGGATCCTCGCGGGGTATAAAATAAAATATAAACGGTCTCACCAAGTCTTTTCTCTTGTGAAGTACAGCGCGCGGCAGTGTGGCCTTAGCTATTTTCCACCTATAGCGTTCCGAGTAGAGTTAATTATTAAATAAATAATGATCAAACTGGTCTAGGTCTCCTGTGGACTTCCTGGACGGTTTGCCTCTCTCGTTCGTTCCTCCCGCGGGCCGGCCACCAACGCCTACTTTACGTGCGTCAGACAGTCTCGGACCCGTCAATCAAAACAATCCCCTCAAATCATAACATAGGCTTTCAAAACACCCCTTAAACAATAACAAAATAAAACCTATTAGGACATTACCCTTAAAGGATGGCGTTAATTAAGGACCATTATACAATATCTGTGACATACACTTTTAAATGCCATAAATAAAATAAATCCTTCTTTTAACATATGTGGCAGCGCTACAAAGTTTTCTGCCCCTCCTCATTTATCTTCAACGTGTTCTTTGCTCACAGCCAATCAAATCATCGCCAGTATGGGGTGATCATCCAATCACAAAGCCACAATTTGTGTTCACACAAACCCGAAAAGCTGGGCATAGGAGCCCCTCAAAAATAAAAAAATACACAACAACAGTGATATAGCGTGTGTTTGCACGCATATGGATACAGGTTGTGTCTTGATTGATTGATTGATTGATTGAAATCTTTTTAACAGTGTGCAGCATGAGTACATTTCAAAGTCAATACAAAAAACTGTTACTGTGGACGACGCCACACTTGTTTACAACAGGGTCCACCATTTTCAATTCATCAGAACATTTTAGAGACGTACAAATATACACAAAGAAAAAAGGTTTTGTCTTGCCCTTTGGTGGGCCTCCCTCGGACACAGAACAAAAGGTTAGAAAACAGAACCGATACTGTGGGTTCTCTGTACTGCTCTGTCCCCACGATGAGGGAAGTGTGTCCGATTTTGTAGGTTATATCAGCGGTCCCTTTCCGAGAAATGCAGTGGAGTCAAAAGTACAGATATTTCTATTTAAAATAGTAGCAGGGTGAACTTCATCAGTTGTACAAAAGCACTCCAAAAATAAAAGTAAGATGCGTAAACGTGGGAAGCGAACGAAGCTGTTGTGACAGCTGTCTGACACACACGCACACACGCACACACACACACACACAGAGACCTCTGTATCGTTCCATTTCAGTTGCCCTCTGGTGGCGGGCGGGTGGTGTTACAGCGTGACACACAGACACACAGACAGACAGACAGTTTTGGCCAGCTTCTATAGTTAGTGCTCACTTCGTTCGCAATAACTTCAGCCCTGATGAGCGTAACTGTGCCCCCGGCGCTCCGATAAGGAAGGTCAGAGGTGACTCATTGACTGACTCATCAGACCGCTGATAAGAGCTCACCTTTAACCTACAAACAAACCATAACGCTACGGTGTCACAGGGTGTTTAGATAAGGGCACCGAGGACACACTCCAATAGTGATCCATTAGGCGTATCATCAGTGTGGGGATTGGTTTGCCAAAAATGTTATTTACACAATGAGATTTGTGATGAATATCAAATAGTCATCTCAATCAATTTATCGATCAATCAAAACTTTATTTGTATAGCACATTTCATACAGCAAGTGCAACCCAATGTGCTTCACAGATTACAAATAGAAGAGACATTAAAAGAAAAAGAAAACGAAGAAGGAGAAAAAAAAATTGTCTATTATTATAATTACGTGAAGAACAGGTAGAACAGGCTGGTAATGTGTCAGAAAATGACATCACTTTGCTGTCAAAAGAAGAAAAAGTGTCACATACTTTTATTTTAACCCATTCTGGGCGGGAACCCCTTTTGGTGTTTTAAAGCATTATGTTATGCTTATGCTTACTCTAACAAACAGATATCACATACCCTACCTTTTTTTTAAATCAATGTTTTGAATCGACGCTTTTCTTCTCCAGCTGTCAATCAAGTCGGCGGCCAACCGATGGTCACCTTGTCGTCGTCCCCGCCCGGCGTTCAGCCAATGGCCATCCAGACCCACGTCCAGGGGGCGGGCCTGACCACCACCACCGCCCTGCTGACCACCACCCACAACACCCCACACATACAGACCATCGCCCCCCATATGCAGCAAGTACGTGTGTGTGTGCGTGCGTGCGTGCGTGCGTGCGTGTGCGTGGTCTGTCACAATCATGACAGTTGACTTACCATAAATGTATTGTCATACAAATGATTGTGATTTGGATTTAATTGTTGGAACATGGAAAGATTGACTTTTAGACCTCTCAAACAAACATTTCACGGGGCGAATGTGACAAATATGTGTATTATAGACAAAGTGGGAAGTGGAAAAGTGGAAAAACTGACCAGATGTGATTCTTTTTGTAGTATTGTGGATCATTTCAAAAGATGTGAAATTAACTCTCTCTTCCTTCCTCTGTATGTGCGTGTGCGTGTGCGTGCATGCGTGCGCATGTGTGTGTGTGTGTGCATGTGTGCGTTTGTGTGTGTGTGTGCGCCAGGTGTTGCTCCAGCCCCAGTTCATCAAGGCAGAGTCTCTGCTGCTGACCACTCTGAAACATGACAACTGTATAGTGACCACCTCACTGCCCAACACCACCTCCACTACCACCTCCCTACAGGTCGGTGCAGCTGTGAGCTTGTAGATCTGCTATTTTTGAATATAAAAACAACGGCAGGTTACAACACCTTTTTTGTTGTTTTTCTTCTTTGTAATTATTTATTTGGTCCAAAATATTGTGTTTATTGTCATGATTTGTCACGACTCGAGTTGGCTTTGTCCGCGGCGTAACCGTCTTTAAATAAATTCTGTTTTTAAATGTCTAGAGAGTCTAAAGACAGAGATGTGTTTGGGTGATCGGTGAGTTGCTTATGACCGCAGTGGTCACCTTATGACCTAAGACTGGAGTAGTATGAATTTAAAAAATGTCTTCCAAATCCTGACAGTTTTCTGAAAAAACCTATGTTTCTGTATCAGTGGTGCTCAATATTTCATGTCAAGGACCCCAAACATTATATGTAATATGCCTCCGCCCCCCCCATCTGAAAATATGTTGTTCCAGGAGCAAAGAGTTGAGTTAAAATGTTTTTAAAAAAGATTTGAGGGACATTTTCACGATTTTTCAAAAATAGCAGATCTACTAGTTCATAGCGCGGCACTCGGTGCCGCGCTATGAACTTGCAGATCTGCTATTTTTCAATAGCTAAAGTGTAACGACGCTTTAACACTAGGATGTCTGAAAAAAATGCACTACTAATATGACGGCTAACGGTCAGGCTGACCGGTGTTTTTCGTGCTATTTGATTGGCCATTGTCTCCCCCACTGTCTAATGATCTTCACACCTCTCTCTGCACCCGTTGACGGCTTGCCATTGTCTTCTAAATGTTACATTCCAACGAATTCAAGGCAGCAGTTTCAACTAGACAGGACAACTCAAAGTTATTTTTTATTTCAGTTTACCAAACTATAATTATAGTGACGGTGTGAGCGCTTTATTGAATACCCTTGCGCAGCAAACACTGTCCGACTTTGTATTGAGCCAATACAATAGGCTACCACACGTTATTGCCAGAGCCAGGCACATTGCTCAGACGAAATACGACATTAGTTATATATTGTCATTTTATATAGAGGGGGAAACATCGATGTAATTAATATATATTTGATTGATTGTGCCAAAAAAAGGAAAGAGCTGTGCGTGCGTGCGTGCAAATCAGAAAAGTTTAGGCTACAGACAAAGGAGTTGGGAGTTTGGGAGCGGCTAGCCTTCTATATAATGCTGCGCACATATTAGCCTATATATATTTTAAAAATACCCAGCATAATTTTTGGGAAGGCTAAGCCTGGCCTAGCCTTACATACCCGCCGCCTATGATCGATGTCATTTATATATATTTGATTTATTGTGCCAGCAGAAAGGTCCGTAGCAGCAGCACGGTTTATATATACACCATAGGATAGATCAAGTCATGTGACGCATCACCGCCACAAATAGTGCTACAGCGTTATCTAAAATGCACTTCCGCATACCTCACCGTCAGTTACTTGGATATTTTCTCCCTCTCCACGAGAGAGGGAGAGAGAGAGAGGGAGAGAGAAAAAAAGAGAGCCGTGATGCGTGGAAATCAGTTCCACTGGTCGCGTGCAGAAAAGTTTACAGACGAAGGACGGACAGAAGTCACAGAACTGTTCTTCTTACTGACAAAACATTTAGAAGTTCGGGACGTCTATCGGGTTGGACTGATTTCAAACACTGTAATTTTTATTTGGCATTGCGCTGATTCGCGCATCGGCGAACATTCTCGCTCCAAGGAAATGTCGGTCGGGTCAAACAGACCATGCTATAAACTTTATTATTCCAGGATAATTGATTCATTTTTATCATCGCCACCTTACATAATTATGCTATAAAGATGGCGTGTATAGTCAACATGTATTTATATCTATTGAGCTATGCGTTTGGTTGAAACAATACGCCAGTCAGTCAATACACCATATTTCACCATATTTTTGATGCGCTGATATATGAAATGAATATGCGCGACATAGTCACAATGCTATAAACTTTATTATTCCAACATAATTATGCTAAAGGTGGCGTGTATAGTCAACATGTATTTATATCGATTGAGCTATGCGCTTGGTGGAAACAATACCACACACCATATTTCTTTTTCCGTTTCGAGAAATAAAGTCAGACATCGTTATTTCTGCAAACCGCATATAACAAATATAACATCTAAAACAACATTTAGTTTATGTAAGTTTGTAATGTAAGTTTGCCTACATGTGGAAGGCTAGTTGGAATGCAAATGACACATTAGCTTGAACAATGCCCGTCTCCAGCCGGGAGGGAGGTGTGAAAAGCACTGCTTGTGGGGGAGAAAGGGTGAGGGCTCTAAGAGCGGTCCCACGGACCGAAAAAGAGCAGACATTTTAGTAGAATTATGTCTAAAATCATATTTCCAAAACGTTTCAGATGGAAAAAAAAACAGAGATGGTTTGAATCGAACATTTAGAAAAAGTCATGCAAGGGGAACTTTCTCAGGACTTCATGGGCAAAGAAAATCCACTTCAAAATTTCAAAATCGGTCAGCCTGACCGCTCCGACGTGCTAGTGTTAAAACAACCAAAAGGGGTTCCCGCCCCAGATGGGAGTTATTATGGGAGTATGGCCATTCTCATACCAACACTAACGAGTTTATCAACCGTACAAAAGGTTGTTCAAATTGTTCCATAATTTTTTTTTGGTTCCTCTTGCTGTCTCCGTCTATAGGCTCTGATGGGCGGGGGCACCATCCTGACCACGGTGCCCCTCATGATGGACGCGTCGGACAAGATGCCCATCAACCGCATCGCCATCGCCGGGAAGCCCATGGGCGTGCCCTACAAGGGCGAGAAGCGCACGGCGCACAACGCCATCGAGAAGCGCTACCGCTCCTCCATCAACGACAAGATCATCGAGCTCAAGGACCTGGTGGCCGGCACCGAGGCCAAGGTGAGAGAGACGCTAAATAATGGTTTTGTTTAACTCTTAATCCGCCGCCATTAATTAAAGGTATATTCAGTGATTTGACTTAATTCAAATATCACTTATTTTTTCTTTTTTTCTGGATAATCCTCCCTACTATAGAGTGTGCTGACCATATAAGGAGTTCCTCCCTGTCCCCAGTGAGCCCCTGGGGTCAAAAAACCCTAGTTTCAGTTTTGGTGGCGGGTGGCAAAGCCTTCATCCAATCAGGATGAGAGGGGCCTTCCTCCAATCATGATCGAGTGGGGGCGGGCCTTGGTGCACATGCTGTTGGCCTGTTGCACTTCCCCCCACTGTAGTGCGTGCATGTGCACATTTTGTTACCGGGGCGGACTGGGTGGTTTTCCAAATCACCCAAATCACTGAATGCTCCTTTAATCCGCCGCCATTAATTAACAGACTTACTCCTTGTGACGTAACGCTCCGCCATAAGGAATCTAACTACCTTCTGCTCCTGGCGGATTGATCCGTCAGATAAGCTTTGTTATTGATATCAAACCGGATCGCTGATTTAAAAATTTCCATTATTATTTTGGCTTGGCCTTTCCTTCTTTAGCGATCCTAGACCGGCTTGCGCAACCTCGCCCCTGTCCGCATCCCATTATACTGGCTGACTAAAAGCGGAATAACTCTAAATCTACGGAGCTCTCCGTGGTTTGGATTTACTCAAATCTTTGCTTCTGGGGGGGGGATCCCTGGAAAAACATATTGTCAGATGGGGGTCCGCAGCCAAACACAGATAATTCTGGGGGTCCTTGACATGAAAAAGGTTGAGCACCACTGACATAGAAACATAGATTTTTCAGAAAACTGTTTGGATTTAGAAGCCTTTATTTTAGAATCGGGCCTCAGGTCGAAATGGGTTAACATCTTTAATTTATAATTCATACGATGACGTTGCAAGACAAAGTATCAGTTAGGCCCCAGTGTCCAGACTGAGAGGCATCTGTAGAAATCTATCAGATTTGAATCCTAATTTGAAAACCACCTTGAATGACACAATGTGGTTAGAGCTGTAAATCCAGTCATGTATTTGAATGATTAAAACCAGTTGTACCAGTCTGTGTGGTACTGTATGTTTCTAGTACACGGTGCAGTGGTTTATACAGTATAAACCAGTCTGTGCTATGTTTCTAGTACGGTGCAGTACGTTTATACAGTTGGTGTTGGGTAGTAGGACACCTACTGGTTGCCAAGGGGTACTGCCTCAATGAGCACAATATCTCCCTTTGGACAATTATGTGCACTAGATTTGCCCGTAGACCCCTGGCTTCCGTACTTCTCTCTCGGTCGCTAACTTTGTTCCACACTGCGAGCTCTGCTGCCTCACCCACGGCCTTATATACGTGTGGCCTGATGTCACTGCCCGCACTGTCCGTCACTCTGGCGATGTCCGTGTGGCATCACTATGTGCTGTCCGTTGTTGTCGTAACATTGCTATTTTTGTCAAAAAGTGCACCCTCTTGTGGGATTTCAGCCCCTGCCTCTCGAACACACTCTGCACGTCCCTGGTCTTGTCTGTCCCCGTATAGCCTGATAAGCTTGTCTTTCTGCTGTCTCTGTCCCCCTCCGTGTAGCTCAACAAGTCCTTTCTGCTGTCTCTGTCTCCCCCCCCCCCCGTGTAGCTCAACAAGTCCTTTCTGCTGTCTCTGTCCCCCCCTGTGTAGCTCAACAAGTCCTTTCTGCTGTCTCTGTCTCCCCCCCCCCGTGTAGCTCAACAAGTCCTTTCTGCTGTCTCTGTCTCCCCCCCCCCGTGTAGCTCAACAAGTCCTTTCTGCTGTCTCTGTCCCCCCCCGTGTAGCTCAACAAGTCCTTTCTGCTGTCTCTGTCTCCCCCCCGTGTAGCTCAACAAGTCCTTTCTGCTGTCTCTGTCCCCCCCCGTGTAGCTCAACAAGTCCTTTCTGCTGTCTCTGTCTCCCCCCCGTGTAGCTCAACAAGTCCTTTCTGCTGTCTCTGTCTCCCCCGTGTAGCTCAACAAGTCCTTTCTGCTGTCTCTGCCCCCCCTCCGTGTAGCTCAACAAGTCCTTTCTGCTGTCTCTGCCCCCCCTCCGTGTAGCTCAACAAGTCCTTTCTGCTGTCTCTGTCCCCCCTCCGTGTAGCTCAACAAGTCCTTTCGGCTGTCTCTGTCCCCCTTCCGTGTAGCTCAACAAGTCCTTTCTGCTGTCTCTGTCCCCCTCCGTGTAGCTCAACAAGTCCTTTCTGCTGTCTCTGTCCCCCTTCCGTGTAGCTCAACAAGTCCTTTCTGCTGTCTCTGTCCCCCTCCGTGTAGCTCAACAAGTCCTTTCGGCTGTCTCTGTCCCCCTTCCGTGTAGCTCAACAAGTCCTTTCTGCTGTCTCTGTCCCCCTCCGTGTAGCTCAACAAGTCGGCCGTGCTGCGGAAGGCCATCGACTACATCCGCTACATTCAGCAGACCAACCAGAAGCTCAAACAGGAGAACATCGCTCTCAAAATGGCCGCTCAGAAAAACAGTGAGTTCTTCTCTCGCTCCGATCAGCCGATCTACAAGCTGAAAAATCAGCATTCTTTTGCTATATTTGAATTGAAATGCTGAATACTTTTTTTGCTATTTTTGAATTGGAATCCTGAAAAGTAAAAATTGTATTAAATTTAAATGCATTTCGTTATAGTTATGTTAACTTCATGAACTAAATACAAATACATTGGACATATAAAAAAAAGACAATAACCTTTTAATACTATAGTAATCAGCTGAAATAAACAATATATCAGCATTCTGATATTAACCTGCAGGCAGCATTAACCCATTTTGGGCGGGAACCCCTGTTGGTGTTATGCTTTTAGCTATTGAAAAATAGCAGATCTACAAGCTCATAGCTTGTAGGTCGAGCTTGTAAGGTCTGCTATTTTTGAAAAATCGAAGAACGACTGACATAGAAACATAGCTTTTTCAGAAAACTGTCAGGATGTAGAAGACATTTTTAGAATCTGATCTCAGGTCAAAATGGGTTAATACTATAGTAATTAGCTGAAATAAACAACATATCAGCATTCTGATATTAACCTGCGGGCCGCATTAAGTGATGGCGGGGGCCCGCATGTGGGGCCCCCGGGGGCCGCCAGTTGCCCCATGTATGATCTAAGCCGGGGTTGAGTGAGAGTTGCTAATCAGAAGAACAAACGTCTCTGCTCCCTCCTACAGAGTCTCTGAAGGACCTGGTGGCCATGGAGGTGGACGAGGTGAAGGCGGAGCTCCCCACGCCACCGGCCTCCGACGTGGGATCCCCCTCCTCCTATTCCTCCCACTCATGTGGCAGCGACTCGGAGCCCGACAGCCCCATGGCGGAGGACACCAAGGTATGTGCACTAGTAGGGCATTCACTTCACTTAGTCATTTTTACTAGTTCACTAGTTGCTTAGTTTACTAGTCGACTAGTTGTTTAACTACCTGTTATGTAAAAAAATACTTGTACTTTTAAAAACTGTTTACATTGGTGACTATAACTATAATCTACCTGATCTTGAGGCCTACAAAATCTTATCAACTAGTATCAACAAGGTCGACTAGTGGATTTACTAGTCGACTAGTTAAATAGTCGACTAGTTGCTTAATGCCCTAATGTACACTAGTACAACCAGAGCCCGTCACTCCGACAGCCCCATGGCGGAGGACACCAAGGTAACACCTAGCCTGGGGGACCACAGGCGATTTTGTTTTTAAAACAAAGCCAGGACATCTGGTCTAGGAGTGGGGAGCGAACCTTGTATTTCGCTAACCAATAACCAGTGCAGAGGGGCCAAAAACAAAAAAAAACTACAAGTTCACAATGCATGGTATCACGACAAATTGTGAGCTTTGTAAATTAACTAAATTAACAGGAGAATGAGACTAGCTTCACACATGCCAAAGACATCAAGAGCTGTCAGCCAGCAAATCGGTGCTGTGGGAACACAACGGGCACCGCTCACACGTATGTCCCACACTAACATACGTGAATCTCTCTCTCTCTCTCTCTCTCTCTCTCTCCCTCCCTCCCTCCAGCCCAGTGTGTTGGACAGCCCCCCAGTAGGGGGCAGCGGTGGCGGCGTCGGAGGCATGCTGGACCGCTCTCGCATGGCGCTGTGTGCCTTCACCTTCCTCTTCCTGTCCCTCAACCCGCTGGCCGCCCTGCTGTGTGGCACCACCGCGGCCACCACCGGGGGCGCTGCCGGCTCCGCTGCCACCGCGGCCACCGGCCACGGCACGGGCAGGGCCATGCTGGGCCTGGACATCACAGGTACTGAGGGTGGGGGTCCGGGGGGGGGGGATCTACAAGCTCGTAGCGCGGCACCGAGTGCTGCGCTACGAGCTTGTAGATCTGCTATTTTTGAAAAAATCTTGAAAATGTGGTTGCAAATCTTTGAATATATATTCTTTCAGAGCGAACGGTTTAAACTTGTATCGTTGCTTCTAAATCGATTCAAATTAGAATCGCGATTCCCGTTATGAACGATTCAAAATCGATAAATAATTTCCAAAAATGAAATGTAAGCTTACTCTAATCACAGTAAACATCATGTCTTCAGTCATTTTCAAGTTACTGTAGTCAGTACTAGTCACTTCAGATCAGCACAGCTGTATTGTATTGTTGTATCATTTTGAATAGACAATCGTTTTGTATCTGGAAAAAAAATGCTTTAGATTTTGAAACGAATCGTGACCCCAAGAATCGGAATCGAATCGTGGGACACCCAAAGATTCACAGCCTGTATAGTAACAGTGTGTTGTCCACCACAGCAGACTCGTGGGGCTGGTTGGACTGGATGCTGCCCACCCTGTATACTATAGTAACAGTGTGTTGTCCACCACAGCAGACTCGTGGGGCTGGTTGGACTGGATGCTGCCCACCCTGTATACTATAGTAACAGTGTGTTGTCCACCACAGCAGACTCGTGGGGCTGGTTGGACTGGATGCTGCCCACCCTGTATAGCAGGGGTCCTCAATAGGTGGACCACCTCTCTGTGGACCCTGGGCAAAAAACCCCAGAAAAAAAACCCATTCTTTTTTTTTAACTTGAGGCTAAAGTTTTTTTTTAAACTTAAAGCCTCAACACAATACCTTTCATTTGCTGTGAATTTTTGGAGGGGAATATATAACTTTTTTTTTCCATACTCATTTCCATAACCCAGTATTGGTTGGTTGGGAGGGGATCCGATTTGTATAAGCTTGCCTTGGTGTGACTGTAGGAAACAGGCATAGAGCCCTGCTCTCCGCTGGCCGCTGCGTGGCCCGCGCCGCGCTCATGGGACCGGACCTTAGTCTTTTTCAAAAAATATTAGTGGACCTTCAGCATTTCTAGTTGAGGACCCCTGCTGTATAGTAATAGTGTGTTGTCCACAGCAGACTCGTGGGGCTGGCTGGACTGGATGCTGCCCACCCTGTATACTATAGTAACAGTGTGTTGTCCACAGCAGACTCGTGGGGCTGGTTGGACTGGATGCTGCCCACCCTGTATACTATAGTAACAGTGTGTTGTCCACAGCAGACTCGTGGGGCTGGCTGGACTGGATGCTGCCCACCCTGTATACTATAGTAACAGTGTGTTGTCCACCACAGCAGACTCGTGGGGCTGGCTGGACTGGATGCTGCCCACCCTGTATACTATAGTAACAGTGTGTTGTCCACCACAGCAGACTCGTGGGGCTGGTTGGACTGGATGCTGCCCACCCTGTATACTATAGTAACAGTGTGTTGTCCACAGCAGACTCCTGGGGCTGGCTGGACTGGATGCTGCCCACCCTGCTGGTGTGGCTGCTCAACGGGGTCCTGGTGTCGGGCGTCCTCATCCGCCTGCTGGTCTACGGAGAGCCGGTGACCCGACCCCACTCCGGGTCCTCCGTGCTGTTCTGGAGGCACCGCAAGCAGGCCGACCTGGACCTGGCCAGGGTAAATAAAACACACCTGTTGTTTACACTTTACAATTACCATGAAGCTATTTTGTTTTCTGATGTTCTTTAATCCAGAGAGACTTATAACCCCTTTAGGCCTGACGTCGAAATTAAAAAAAAAAAATCTTCTAAATCCTCCAGTTTTCTGAAATAAATATTTTCACGATTTTTCAAAAATAGCAGACCTACAAGCTCGTAGCGCGCCACTCGGTGGCGCGCTATGAGCTTGTAGATCTGCTATTTTTCAATAGCTAAATTATAACATAATGTTTAAAACACCAAAAGGGGTTCCCGCCCAAAATGGGATAAGCAAGTTATACAAAGCATACATCCTTAATGCTTAGAGACGGTGTAGTGCCTCAGTAAGGTAACTGGAACGCTTGCCCCCAAAAACACGTTCGCCCCCATTGTTGAGTGGTGTAAACCACTCCTACAACTGGCTTTGTTAGTTTGTCTGTCTGTCTGTTCGTACCAAAAAATGAGCATGGTTGCTATGGTCACCCAGTTCACACGGGTGTGATTTCATTACGTCAGACATTACGTCAGACCACAGCTGATCAGTCTATATAAGACCTTACACCACTCAGTTCACACGGGTGTGATTTTTTTTTCACAGACCGCTCGCGAAAAAGCAGTGTAGCAATGGTTCTGACCATTGCTACAGACCACAGAGCGTTTGTTCAGTAACACGAGTCTCTCCCCGTCTCTCCAGCTCTGTAAATAATCAGGAAATACATTTGTATTGTTGTTGGGGTGCCAATTTGATCCAATCAGGAGAGAGAACTCGTGCAGGTTAAGAGGATACACACAAGTGAAATTGGAATTGATGAAACAAAACCTAAACTTCTATAAAACTGATTAACACCTTAGAAGCCCGGAACTATTTAATCAATTTCATCCAGGGTGCCCATCATTTGTAGCGCACGGACCACTTTTACCGGCGGCACCGGTGTGCATGTCTGTGTAGCAGCTAACAATAGCCACACCACTCGTCAATCGACAACAACGGGAGGTAATAATAAATCTATCGCGACTAGCGACTGGACCGCTGAGCGCCGTCTAACACAGGATCTTTTTTCAGAATTAGACGGGATGATTTAGATCGGGAGTTATGATCGTTTTAAGATTTTCGTTTTCGTCAGCTAAACAGGCAGGGGAGATTTTCGATGACGTGTCACTTTTTGACACGTCATCGGATCGGGCAACAAGCGCTCCAAGGCTCTAGAGCGATGCGAACGGTTTTGTTTTCATTAATCTCCGTCCTGTTTATCAATCTCCGTGTTGGGCACTTGACCATGACCTTGAACGTGGACGGAGAACTCCGGCTTGGACATCCAAGGTGTTAATGAGCTGGAGTGTAAAATTAGCATTCATTGGTTAATCAGACTAATGGATTTTTAGTTAATTAGATTTCCTCTTCTCATGAATTCACCGATGTATGAAATAATATATATTTTTTTAATTGAATCTCTTTGATTCAATTAATCAAAAAAATGTAATCAATGGCATAATTGCTAAGAAAGTAATAAATAGTTGCACCGCTCAGTCCTCTATTCAAATACCCCTCCAGTCTTCTCATGGCAGTCTCTGGTTCTCGTGGTCGCCGCGACTGATTTCAAGCATTTGGACTCTTATTAGAGGTCTCCTTTGGAAGCATGTTGTGCAGCTACAAGCTTTCAATGCTTCACTGCGGCACATTGAACGCTTGTAGATTAATTTAACCCATTTTGGGCGGGAACCCCTTTTGGTGTTAGCATTATGTCATGCTTTAGCTATTGAAAAATAGCAGATCTACAAGCTCATAGCGCGCCACCGAGTGGCGCGCTACGAGCTTGTAGGTCTGCTATTTTTGAAAAATCGTGAAAATGGGCCCCGAATCTTTGAATATATTACAGAGTGAACATTTTAACTAAAATATTTGCTTCTGGGGAGGGGGTCCCTGGAACAACATATTTTCAGATGTGGGGCGGAGGCATATTGACATGAAATATTGAGCACCACTGATACAGAAACGTAAGGTTTTTTCAGGAAACAGTTTTTAAGGCCTAAATGGGTTAAGATTAGAGCATTTGAAGTGGTCAAACTAGCAATAATGTGACACATCTTCCATAAAACCCTAATGGTCAAAGCAACGGTTAAAGCCTCAATCTGTGATTTCTTCACCTGCTTTGACAGTATGCACTTACATAATAACAGCAGGAACAATATTACTAAACATACTAAAGGTGTTTTCCCCGTGCCAAATATCGAAGCGAAGTTCGGAGGACGTAAAAAAAAAAAAAAATTACCTCACTTTATGTCAATCACATTTGCCGAATATTTCGTCCGTATAAGGTTTTTTCAGACCGGGGTCGATTTTAGTCGACTAAATCTGCAGTTGATTTAGTCAAACAAAATGTATTTTGGCGGGCCTTGATGCCGTCGTAATGATTTCACTTGCTGAAAATAGCTGATCTACAAGCTCGATCGGCTATTTTCAGCATGCAACTAAAATGACTTATACTGGATCGTCAGTGGGAAAAAGGTAGTCGACTTAGTTTTAGTCGACGAAAACAACACTGCTATCAACACTTTATCACAAATCACACATTAGGACTCGGCCATACAAAATCTTTCAGCGGGTGGAGACTTTATTTTTGAGTACCAGTAGGGGCAAAAGTGGCGCTGTTGTGCCAGAAACAGAGAGAGATAGTGCTGCACTGTTGCCTGCTAATGAGAGAGAGAGAGAGAGAGGGGCAGGGCGAGAGGGGAGAGGGGAGTTGCACCACTCAGTTCACACGTGTGTGATTTTTTGCTATAATAACCCATGGGTTGTTGTTGTGTTCTTCAAGGGGGACTTTGCCCAGGCCAGCCAGAACCTGTGGACGTGCATGAAGGCCCTGGGCCGGCCGCTGCCCACCTCCCAGCTGGACCTGGCCTGCGCCGCGCTCTGGGCCCTGCTGCGCCTCTGTCTGCAGCGCCTCTGGGTGGGCCGCTGGCTGGCCGCGCGGGCCGGCGGGCTGCGCGCAGACCGCCCCCTGCAGGAGGACGCGCGCAAGAGCTGCCGCGACGCGGCGCTGGTCTACCACCGGCTGCACCAGCTGCACATGACCGGTGGGTGGGTGTGTGTGTCCGCTGGGAAAATAACCATGTGATTGTTTTATAAAAAAACAAAATCAGACCCGTCTGAAGTGAGTGGTGCTCTTAGCCCATTTAGGCCTGACGTCGAAATTAAAAAAATGTTTTCTGAAATTCCTATGTTTCTGTATCAGTGGTTCTCAATATTTCATGTCAAGGACCCCAGAAACTATCTGTATTTGGCCACCGACCCCCATCTGAAAATATGTTGGGACGCCCCCAAATTAACAATTTGAGTTAAAGGAGCATTCAGTGATTTGGGTGATTTGGAAAACCACCCAGTCCGCCCCGGTAACAAAATGTGCACATGCACGCTCTACAGTGGGGGGAAGTACAACAGGCCAACAGCATGTGCACCAAGGCTCGGTCATGATTGGAGGAAGGCCCCTCTCATCCTGATTGGATGAAGGCTTTGCCACCCACCACCAAAACTGAAACTAGGGTTTTTTGACCCCAGGGGCTCACTGGGGACAGGGAGGAACTCCTTATATGGTCAGCATATGGTATTTGAATGAAGTTAAATCACTGAATATACCTTTAACAACGTTCGCTCTGAAAGAATATATATTCACAGATTTGCGCCACATTTTCACGATTTTTCAAAAATAGCAGACCTACAAGTTCATAGCGCGCCACGCTATGAGCTTGTAGATCTGCTATTTTTCAATAGCTAAATTATAACATAATGTTTAAAACACCAAAAGGGGTTCCCGCCCAGAATGGGTTAGAGTATAGACTTTCAAAATGAGGACTTTCAAACTAGGAAGGGTATGGCCTGGTCAGCCTGCAATGACATGCATAAGATCTGGTCATCCCAGCTTAGTAAGATGTTAAAAGTTAAAAATATTTAGGACGACCGTTGAGCCGATTCTACTCTATTGCTCTGGACACTTTCAAAGAAACTAGAGACACCACAACTAGTTGCACCACTCAAAAAAAAAAATATATATATGGTAATGCACCTGACGGACTACTAAATATCATAAGATTTTAGTCGACTAAATCTACGGGCGATTTAGTCGAGCTTTAATGGCGTCTTAATACCTGATTTATACCTACACTGCATGCCGGAAATAGCCAGTCTACAAGCTCATTGTGAGCTTGTAGATCGGCTATTTTCCGAGCGATACACCCAATCACAACCACGTACTTGTCTGCATCTCTTGTCCCTCCCTAACATTTTAGTCTAGTCAGCATAGCTTAGTTTTTATTCAGTTCCCATGTGCGAATTGAATAATTGTTTTGTCATCGTTTTAGTCTGCGAAATGAAGCCTAACTGGTCCTTGTGTCTGTTTGTGTGTGTCCGTGTGTCCGTGTGTCTGTGTGTGTGTCCATGTGTGTGTATGTGTGTGTGTCCATGTGTGTGTGTCCGTGTGTCCGTGTGTGTCCGTGTGTGTGTGTGTGTGTGTGTGTGTGTGTGTGTGTGTGTGTGTGTGTGTGTGTGTGTGTGTGTGTGTGTGTGTGTGTGTGTGTGTGTGTGTGTGTGTGTGTGTGTGTGTGTGTGTCCATGTATCCATGTGTGTGTCCATGTATCCGTGTGTGTGTCCGTGTGTGTGTGTGTCCATGTATCCGTGTGTGTGTCCGTGTGTGTGCGCGTGCAGGTAAGCTGAACGGCAGCCACCTGTCGGCGGTCCACATGGCCCTGAACGCGGTCAACCTGGCGGAGTGCGCCGGCTCCTGTCTGCCCGTGGCCTCGGTGGCCGAGGTCTACGTCTCTGCCGCGCTGCGTGTCAAGGCCAGCCTACCCAGAATGCTCCACTTCACCTCTGTGAGTGTCCCTCCCTCCCGGTTTTTTTACCAACACACCAGTGTTGGTTTTTTTGGCATCAAATTTTGATCTTCGTTTTAGTCATTAGTCTCTTGAATAGTTTTCATTTAGTTTCAGTCACATTTTAGTCACCTGGAATGTTTTAGTGTTAGTCTAGTTTTTTGTCGACTAAATATACAGTTGATGGTGGGCGTTGATGCCGTCGTAATGACTGTTTTTACACTGTTTTTACACTTTACACTTGAAAATAGCCGATCTACAAGCTCACAGCGCGTCGTTGTAAGCTTGTAGATCGGCTATTTTCAGCATGCAACCAAGTGTAAAATGACTTACACTGGATCTCTTGTCCACTAGTCCCTTCCTATCATTTTAGTCTAGTTTTTATTTGTCAACGAAATTGTCAGTATATCTAGTCTTAGTTTTAGTCATCGTAGCTTATAGTTTTCATTCAGTTTCCATTCGTTTTTTTGTCAGTGAAAACAACGCTGTTCGGTTGAACTCCGTAGAGCACTTGGGTGCTCTGCTGTGTGTGTGTGTGTGTGTGTGTGTGTGTGTGTGTGTGTGTGTGTGTGTGTGTGTGTGTGTGTGTGTGTGTGTGTGTGTGTGTGTGTGTGTGTGTGTGTGTGTGTGTGTGTGTGTGTGTGTGTGTGTGTGTGTGTGTGTGTGTGTGTGTGTGTGTGTGTGTGTGTGCTCTGCTGCTGTCAGAGAGAAACAGCCTCGTCGTGTGTTGTGTTGTTTTCCTTTCCTCCGTTCTCGTGTTCCTCAGCGATTCGACGCCTGAGTGAGCAGTAAGCGTATTTGTGCTTTTTTTGACACAAATCTGTTTCCCAGACTTTTTTTTCCGATTTTAACCCATTTTGACCTGAGATCAGATTCTAAAAAATGTCTTCTACATCCTGACAGTTTTCTGAAAAAGCTATGTTTCTATGTCACCCGTTCTTCGATTTTTCAAAAATAGCAGACCTACAAGCTCGTAGCGCGCCACTCGGTGGCGCGCTACGAGCTTGTAGATCTGCTATTTTTCAATAGCTAAAGCATAACATAATGCTAACACCAAAAGGGGTTCCCGCCCAAAATAGGTTAACTGACGTCTCTTTGACACGCTATACTGTAGATTCAAGATTCACAGATGTTTTTTATTTGTCACTCACTCAATACAAGTACAGCACTGTTTTTCACTCATGCAAGTACAGTGCTGTAGATTTTTAACCCATTTTTTGGGGCGGGAACCCCTTTTGGTGTTTTAAAGCATTACGTTATACTTTTAGTACAGGAAATCTATGGAAAATACAGGATCAACCTCTAACTAATTGCAAAAAAACCAAACTCAGCTGATTTTGCATCTTCAATATGTCCTGAATAACAGAAAAAAAGTTGCCTGGAATTGTCTGAGGGGAAAGTGTTGAAAATGGCCTGTACAGTATTCTGTACAGTATTCTTTTCGCTCCTATGCCACCAAAATGTGGAACGCCCTACCAACTGTCATTAAGACATGCGAATCCCTTGACTCCTTCAAAACCGCTCTCAAAGGGCACCTACGGATGGCTGCAATTCGAAACTGGCCCCCGTAAAATCTGAATCCCCCCCACCCCCTTTTTCCCCTCACTGTATATGTTTCTTTTCCCTTTTTACCTCCTTTATGATGAATTCCTGTTCTGTCTATAGAAGTGTCTATTTGTACGTCTCTAAATGTTTTGATGATTTGAACATGGTGGACCCTATTGGAAACAAGTGTAATGCTTAATTGGGTCGTCCACTCACAGTTAACAGCCTTTGTATTGAGTTTGTGCTTGAAATGTACTGTAATTCTGCAAACTGTTAATAAATTCTTCAATCAATCAATCAATCAAGTATGGCCACCATTGACATCCTATTATAAGGCAATCTTTTAAAAATTTCCTTATGCTTTAAGTAGCATGTGACATATCAAACTAGGGGGTTTTCATGATGCTGAATCCATTCCAAGCATTAGTTTTGCATAAAAACACTCATTGGGCTAAATTTGGCCATAGCAACTTGCCCAATGTGCTGACATCATCACATTATTACTGGACTATTTAGCTATTGAAAAATAGCAGATCTACAAGCTCATAGCGCGGCACCGAGTGCCGCGCTATGAACTTGCTATTTGTTTTAAATCGTGAAAATGTAGGCGCGAATCTTTGAATATATATATATATTCTTTCAGAGCGAACGTTTTTAACTCAAATCTTTGCTCAATGCAAGTCCAGTACATGCAGAGAACTGTATGTACTGGATGTGACATCACGCTCCACAGACTGGGATATTAACCGTTTGACCGCTACCATTATTTAATCCCTCCGCCGCGTACTGCCAGGGTTTTATCGCGCGTGACACTTACTTTGAAGAGCCAAATATCCGTGATCGCATTTTACTATGAAACCATTCCGTGTGTGTTGACGAAGCTGGTGCTTGTTCTCTCGGTCGGTGGTGGAAAAAAGCGGACCCTGCAATGTCGCTTCTGGAGATAAAGCCGTCTGAAAACAGAGCAGGCAATGTAAGTGGATGCGCGCGCATCTTCAAAATGGCCGCGGCCATTGGCTCAGAAGCATAACAGAGTTAACGAACGGTAGCTTTTAATACGATCGTATTAAAACATGCATTAAATAATACATCGCTGTTAAAACGGCTTTTCCGGGTGTGGCACGGTACGCTATTCTACGTGTCTAATTGTCTATGTTCCTGGCGGGCCTCGTGTTAACAATATATGTCGTCACTGTTGCTGGGTAGAACTCTTCTATGCTCATATTTCATCTTTTCCCTCCTGAATTAATCTTTTATTCTTCCTGTCCTTTGACAGTCTCGCACAAAAGTAGTGAAACAAGCTCGCAATTACATGGC
>NC_136795.1:46518953-46548953 GCF_951216825.1 Electrona antarctica
CTTAAAAAAAGAGGATGCGCTAGGACCTGTACACACGTCCAATGCATCCTTGGATTGGAATCCCTAGGACGTTTCCAGACGTCCTACGGATGGAATGTGTTAATGCCACGATGGCTGAGGGAACAAAACTCCTACTAAAACTGACGTTTTTCCCATGGCAAACTTCTGTATCTTTGTCCAGATGGCATGAGGTTAAAGAAGCGATACAGGGGATGATCAGTGTCATTTGATATCGAAAGTTCTAGCCGTGTGACGGCCTTATTGTTCATATCAGAAAGTGTGGGTGTGGGAAGTCCGATGATCTTGGAAGCAATACGGGTGATACTGAAACGTTTGTTCCCGTTAGGCATGGACAGTATGGTATAAGACAGTGTTTTACCAACAGTGTTTTAGTGTCTAGTAGTGCAGGCATTTATATAGATTGTGCATCACATTCACACATTCATACACCGATGGCAGAGGAAACCATGCAAGGCACACCAACCAGCACATCAGGAGCAATTAGGGGTTCAGTGTCTTGCTCAAGGACACTTCAAATAACTCTGGGGGAGCCCGGGTTCGAACTGGCAACCTTGCAATTACCATCCAGCCACTCTACCCCTGAGCCAGCGCTCGGCCCTACTGGTCAGAGCTGGGACTGCAGGAAGAAGAAAACTTACAAAAAAAAACTTACAAAAAAAAAAACTTAAAAAAAACACACACTAAAAAAGGAACTTAAACAAATAATCCTAAAAAATGTATGAGCTGCGTTCGCTTCTTTTTAAAATGGCTACATCATAACTATATATATAAACTATATGGGAAGCCGGGTAAACAAGTGAACGTGGCATCATGACTTTAAAGGAGCATTCAGTGATTTGGGTGATTTGGAAAACCACCCAGTCCGCCCCGGTAACAAGATGTGCACATGCAGTGTGTACAGTGGGGGGAAGTGCAACAGGCCAACAGCATGTGCACCAAGGCCCGCCCCCACTCGATCATGATTGGAGGAAGGCCCCTCTCATCCTGATTGGATGAAGGCTTTGCCACCCGCCACCAAAACTGAAACTAGGGTTTTTTGACCCCAGGGGCTCACTGGGGATAGGGAGGAACTCCTTATATGGTCAGCACACTTTATAGTAGGGAGGATTATCCACAAAATAAGAAAAAATAAGTGATATTTGAATTAAGTGAAATCACTGAATATACCTTTAAATAACATCCCAACATCTAAATGACATTTTAACCTTCGCATGATGAGACTACTCTACATTTTGTCATTTTGTCCTCGCAAGTAGAGAAATACAAGCGCGTGAGCATGCGCGTGCACACACACACACACACACACACACACGCACACACACACGTGTGCACGTACACACACACACACACAAACTGCTGCTGCTGCTTGCCATGCATGTCAATGAATTAGCCACGGAGCGGTGGTGGCTCTCAACACATTAACCCATTCTGGGCGGGAACCCCCTTTTGGTGTTTTAAAGTTCATCATGTTAAGACTTTAGCTATTGAAAAATAGCAGATCTATACGAGTGCCGCGCTACGAGCTTGTAGATCTGCTATCTTTTTGGAAAAATCGTGAAAATGTGGGCGCACATTTTTGGAATATATATATATTCTTTCAGAGCGTCCCTGGAGAACGACATATTTTGAGATGGGGGGGGGGGTCCGGAGGACCAAATACATATCATTTTTGGGGCTCCTTGACATGAAATATATAGTTTGAGCACCACACTGACACATAGAAACATGAGGTTTTTCCAGAAAATGTCACGATTTAGAAGACATTTTGTGTGTAGAATCGAGCGCATGGTCTTAAATGACATCAACTGCAATACGCTCGGATGATTCATCGGTCATATTTATATCCTGCTATACATTTGTCATGAACAATACAATGAAAAATCTATATTCTGCGTTTGAGATTACCTTACCGTGTCTTTCAGCATAGAAAGATGTTTATAGCGTTGCTGTCAGGAATAAACTATATTGTTTTGTTGTTTTTTTTGATAAATTGACGCCCTAATAATTCATCATATACCAGAGTGTGGCGCAAAAAGTTGTGAAAATAAAATAGTGATCTTAAAGGGAAACTTCACCCTTTTTGCAAAAATACATGTTAATGACGTTTAGAAGATTTAGAACACTTTCCTGGGGGTCTTTATGTGTGTAATATGTGGTTTTAGATATTTTAGATTTTTAGCAGTGAGCCCAGTGTCTCTGATGTCATGGACACTGGTCTCACTTCCTTCCTGGACTACAATTCCCATAATGCTTTGGTGCACTGCTCCTCCTTGTGGATAGGGCGAGGGGCTGTCTTACTGAGACAACATGTAGTCCAGGAAGTAAGTGAGCCCAGTGTGCATGACATCAGAGACACTGGGCTCACTGCTAAAATATCTAAAATATCTAAAACCACATATTACACACATAAAGACTTTAACAACACATTAACACTTTCGCCGGGGAATATTTTTCACAATAAAGGCGCTAGAGTGCCAAGCAGATGAGGCAGATTTTACTCTGAAAAGCCCCGCCTTCCGTTTCCCGCCAAAACCAGGAGGCATAATCTTCTGTTACTACCTCGCGCTGTCACGTCCAAAGTCTCTCTATAGAAGCGTTTATATTCCACTGTCACATCTGAAGTCTCTCTAGAAGCGTTTATATTCCACTGTCACATCTGAAGTCTCTCTAGAAGCGTTTATATTCTTGTCACATCTGAAGTCTCTCTAGAAGAGTTTATATTCCACTGTCACATCTGAAGTCTCTCTATAGAAGCGTTTATATTCCACTGTCACGTCTGAAGTCTCTCTAGAAGCGTTTATATTCCACTGTCACGTCTAAAGTCTCTCTAGAAGCATTTATATTCCACTGTCACATCTGCAGTCTCTCTAGAAGCGTTTATATTCCACTGTCACGTCTAAAGTCTCTCTAGAAGCGTTTATAATCCACTCACTGTCACATCTGAAGTCTCTCTAGAAGCGTTTATATTCCACTCACTGTCACATCTGAAGTCTCTCTAGAAGCGTTTATATTCCACTGTCACGTCTAAAGTCTCTCTAGAAGCGTTTATATTCCACTGTCACGTCTAAAGTCTCTCTAGAAGCGTTTATATTCCACTCACTGTCACATCTGAAGTCTCTCTAGAAGCGTTTATATTCCACTGTCACGTCTAAAGTCTCTCTAGAAGCGTTTATATTCCACTGTCACATCTGAAGTCTCTCTAGAAGCGTTTATATTCCACTGTCACATATGAAGTCTCTCTAGAAGCGTTTATATTCCACTGTCACATCTGAAGTCTCTCTAGAAGCGTTTATATTCCACTGTCACATATGAAGTCTCTCTAGAAGCGTTTATATTCCACTGTCACATCTGAAGTCTCTCTAGAAGCGTTTATATTCCACTGTCACGTCTGAAGTCTCTCTAGAAGCGTTTATATTCCACTGTCACATATGAAGTCTCTCTCTAGAAGCGTTTATATTCCACTGTCACATCTGAAGTCTCTCTAGAAGTGTTTATATTCCAAACCAGATGCTCGGTTAACCCATTCTACAAATGCCTTCTAAATCACAGTTTTTTTTCAAAACCTCATGTTTCTATGTCAGTTGTTCTTAAACATTTTCATGTCAAGGACCCCCAAAAATATATGTAATTGGCCGCCGACCCCCATCTGAAAATATGTTGTTCCAGGGACCCCCCCAGAAGCAAAGATTTGAGTTAAAAATGTTCTGAAAGAATATATATTCAAAGATTTGCGGCACATTTTCACGATTTAAAAAAAATAGCAGACCTATACAAGCTCGAGCGCTACGAGCTTGTAGATCTGCTATTTTTCAATAGCTAAAGTATAACATAATCCTAAAAACAACCAAATGGGGTTCCCGCCTAGAATGGGTTAAGTCAGAAATGAAGACAGAACATTGCACGTTTTGGTCAAAACCACGGAGAGCATTTAGAGTAAAGAGACAGTTCAGTCGTAAGCCGTAAACAAGGAAGTGAACGACAGTGTGCAATTTAGGCCTATCTCACAGCATTTCCCCGCCCCCTTTTTACGCCCCCTTTTGGAGATAGTGGTGTTATTTCTTTTGCGGTCCATGAGGCTTCCATGTTAAAAGAGGTATTTTCACAAGCCACAAACTACCGTTTTGTAAAGGTAAGGTTTATTCTACTTATTTGAGTTGTTATACCATTGTGTTTTCTTCATATTATTATCGGTCTTTGACATTTTAACATTAGGAAATGTACTTAGATTCTCCAGAGAAACAAAGTGTAAATGCCTAATGTTAAATGACACCACTATCTACCGGAAGTGGGCGTGGAAAGGGGGCTGTGAGATAGGCCTATATGTGCACGCGCCAAACACGTCAACGATCGCGGAAGAAGGAAAGCCCCCCCCCCCCCCCCAAAAAAAAGAAAAAGATGAATTACAGCGTTCTTGTTTGATATCATTAAAAATGACCTAAACACGTCCAAGGCCCCCCACGGTTTAATTAGAAAAGATGTGTATACATACACGTTCTTAGCATAACTAATTAGACAACGCCCATAGGTAACACCATAGACATATACACGTAGACGCCCTTTCCGGCTCTGAGGCGCGTGTCACAATTGAAGGCACAATTTCCCCGAGATTCCTTGCAAAGCATTTTGCCTTCAATGAGCAGCTTCCGCGTGCGTAACATAAGTCCCAGAAAAGAGGCGCTGCAGTGATTGGCCAGTAGTCACTTGAGTGACAGCGAGAGACATGGAGGAGTCGCATGAGTGACGCAGCGTGCCTTCAGCACTAAATAAGAAAGCTGCTTTGTGTTCATTCTATAATGTTTTCTGTTAATAATCTTTTTTTTTTAAAGATGTTTTTTTTGCGGCTTACGCCTTTTATTGGTTTTTTGAAGGGACAGACAGTAGGCTGACAGGAAACGGGAGAGAGATGGGGGAAGACATGCAGTAAAGGCCGTGTCGGGCTCGGGAGTCGAACCCGCGGCACACTGCGACTGGATTACCAGTCGGGTGCCCAGACGGTTACGCCACCGCCTGGGCTTCTGTTAGTAATCTAATCCCCCCTGGCTCTGACGTTGTATTGTTGTATTAATAACTTTGTTGTTTGTGTTGTTTTGTATAATGTATTGTCATGACTGTTATAAAGATTTGTTCAAAATATTAAAAAGCCTTCAGCTGCACTTGAATGAACGCTCCAATGAACTGCAACGGCCAGTGAGGCATCTATTTTTTATAATATCTATGGGTAACACCCACTAAACACCATACACTAGTGAAAAATAGCGATTTCTTTTTTCACTATTTTATCTATTAAAGGAGCATTCAGTGATTTGGGTGATTTGGAAAGCCCCCCGGTCCGCCCCGGTAACAAGATGTGCACATGCACACGCACTACAGTGGGGGGGGGGGGGGCACGCAACAGGTCAACAGCACACACACCAAGGTCCGCCCCCGCTCGATCATGATTGGCGGAAGGCCCCTCTCTATTCTGATTGGATGAAGGCTGGGCCACCTAGCCAAAAACGAAACCTATACAGTTTTTTGACCTCCAGGGGTTAACTGGGGACTAATAAGGAACTCCTTATATGGTCAGCACACTCTATAGTAGGGGGGATTATCACAACAAAACAAAAAAAAGAAGATATTTGAATTAAGTGGAATCACTGAATATACCTTTAGGAACCCTTTTTGGTGTTTTTAGCATTGTGTTATGCTTTAGCTATTTAAAAATAGCTTGTAGGTCTGCTATTTTTGAAAAATCGTGAAAATGTGCCTCAAATCATTGAACATATATTCTTTCAGAGTGAACGTTTTTAACTAAAATCTTTGCTTCTGGGGAGGGTCCCTGCTGGAACAACATATTTTCAGATGGGGGTCGGTGGCCAATTACATATAGTTTTTGGGGTCCTTGACATGAAATATTGAGCACCACTGATACAGAAACATAGGAAAGAAAACTTGATTTAGAAAACGTTTTTTTTAAATTTCGACGTCAGGCCTAAATTGGTTAAATAGTAAAAAAACAAAATAGTAAAAAGACGGTTTTGGACATACAAGGTTTCCCCCCCAACAGTGACACAGTCTTTCACCATTATAAACAACTACAGTTGGAGGCCATCGATATTGTCCTTTTCTTTTTGCTGAGGTTTGCGTGATCTGCGCAAAAGGACAGTTAACACATTTTGGGCGGGAACCCCTTTTGGTGTTTTAAACATTATGTTATAATTTAGCTATTGAAAAATAGCAGATCTACAAGCTCGTAGCGCGCCACCGAGTGGCGCGCTACGAGCTTATAGGTCTGCTATTTTTGAAAAATCGTGAAAATATTTATTTCAGAAAACTGGAGGATTTAGAAAGATTTTTTAAAATTTTGAGGTCAGGCATAAATGGGTCAAATGATAAGGGACAATATCGGTGGCACCCAACTGTACATTATGCGTTTTGAGACGACCTAAACCATGTCTTTCACGACAGAATAATGCAGTGGCTCTCAAGTCCTTTCATGTCAACGACCCACAAACGATGATATCATTATGTATTTTATTCACGGCAGCTGCGGAGATACACCGAGAACCTATATATAGCTTCAGTCTAAACAATACACTAATCAAAAGATAAAATGATCTGTATACATTGAAACAATGCCGTTTGAGATGACCTAACGATGATGCCTTTCACGGTAAAAAAAGACTAAATGTATACGCATGTGTTTGGGATTACGAGTATGTGGTGGAAAAAGGTACTCAATTGTTTTGCTTAAGTAAAAGTACCAATACTGCAATTTAGAACTATACTTCGTTACAAGTAAAAGTACGGAATTGAAAATGTACTTGAGTAAAAGTACAAAAGTATCGGCATCAAAATGTACTTAAAGTACTAAAAGTAAAAGTACTCATATTGCATCGGCTATTTTCAAATGTCTTGTAATCAAAATTAAAATCGCCGAAGTAACTAGTAACTAAAGTTTTAAAATAATTGTAGTGAAGAAAAAGTACAAATTTTGGCTCCGAGATGTAGTGGAGTAGAAGTAAAAGTACTGGAAATTGGAAATACTCAATTAAAGTACAAATACCTCAAAATTGTACTTAAGTACAGTACTTAAGTAAAAGTACTTAAGTAAAAGTACTTATAATGCGTGTGTGTGTGTGTGTGTGTGTGTGTGTGTGGGGGGGGGGGGGTTATGTGGGACATAAACACCTAAGAGTCCCTGCAGAGGAACTATACACTGCATTTTTACTACATTTCCCACAAGCCACCACGCCTGCCCCTCTATCTCTCTCACCATTAGCACCTCAGCTGTTAACCTTGACGATGACATATGCGCGCAGAATAAATTAGCGAGGTGTGTGTGTGTGACAGTGTGTGTGTGTGTGTGTGTGTGTGTGTGTGTGTGTGTGTGTGTGCGTGCGTATGCATGAGTGCATGATGCGTACTGTTTTTGTGCCCGTTTGAATGTGACAGGAACGTGCAGTCATCCATGCGTCATCCCGAGGAGGGATTTGACGGAAAGAAAGAAAAGAAAGAAAGAAAGAAAGAAAGAAAGAAAGAAAGAAAGCAACATAACAGGAATGATGTCGACACCGTCGGGCAGAAACCTTGCATCTCCATGAATCAACTTTTAACGTTTTTTTTTTGTTTATCATGAATTATTAACGCCCTACTTTATCATAGTACAAAAGAGCGTCGAAATAGCAGATCTACAAGCTCACGACGGCTCGCGATGCGAGCCGTCGTGAGCTCACATCTGAGCTTGCAGATGTGAGCCGAGGAGGAGATGAAAGGGAGAGAGAGAGAGAGAGAGAGAGAGAGAGAGAGAGAGAGGGAGAGAGAGAGAGGGGAAGGGGCGGATGTTGACGGAGCGAGCGGGGGGTGATAGAGAGAGAGGAGAGAGAGATGAGACAAGATGAGAGATGCCCGTGTGCATACGAGATAGAGTGTGTGTGTGTGTGTGTGTGTGTGTGTGTGTGTGTGTGTGTGTGTGTGTGTGTGTGTGTGTGTGTGTGTGTGTGTGTGTGTGTGTGTGTGTGTGAGAGAGAGAGAGAGAAAGAGGAGAAAGGGACCAATCTGTTAGAGAAAGGGGAGATGAGAGGGAGCGCGAGATGGAGAGAGCGAGGTGAGAGAGAGACAGAGAGAGATAGAGAGAGAGAGAGAGAGAGAGAGAGAGAGAGAGAGAGAGAGAGAGAGAGAGAGAGGGAGAGAGGGAGAGAGAGAGAGGGAGAGTGGAAGCTGGAAGTGGTGAGAGAGCAGATAAAGGGGAGAGCACTAAAAGGAGAGAGGGGGGAGGGCGGTGGGGGGGTGGGCTGGCTGTGAAAAGGAGTGCTAGATTGAAAGATGGGGCTGTTAAGGGGAAGAGCGAGAGAGAGAGATATGCAGAGAGAGAGAGAGAGAGAGAGAGAGGAGGGGAGGGGAGGGGTGTGTGTGTGCGTGTGCGAGTACATACACACATACACACACACACACCAACGAGGAGCTGTCTGGTCTCTCTTCGCCGTCGGTCCGGGATGAGGTGGGATGGGGTGAGATGTGCGGGGGGGGGGGGGGGGGGGGGGGGGTTGGGGTTGGGGGGGGTGAGGGGGGACGCGGTGTGGCGCGAGGGGGCGGAGCTATACCCCCGATGTGATAACCGATACACACACAGCATGCGTCATCTTCACACACAGGGTTAGAGATGTTTGGAAAAATATGGATCCTGCAACAAAATGGTTTTTACTGTAATGTACAGTAAACCAGTGGATCTCCACCATCAGTGGTCCTTGAACCCATTTAGGCCTGATGTCTACATTTAAAAAAAAAAAAGTCTTCTACATCCTGAGAGTTTTCTGAAAAACCCACATGTTTCTATGTCAGTGGTGCTCAAGCATAATTCATGTCAAGGACCGCCCAAAAATATATGACATTGGCCGCCCGACCCCCCATCTGAAAATATGTTGTTCCACAGGGACCCTCCCAGTATAGCAAAGATTTGAGTTAAAAACTTGATATATATTCAAAGATTTTCAGGCACATTTTCACGATTTTTCAAAAATAGCAGACCTACAAGTTCATAGCGCGGCACTCGGTGCCGCGCTATGAGCTTGTAGATCTGCTATTTTTCAATAGCTTAAGTATAACATAAATGCTTGAAACACCAACAGGGGTTTTCCCCGCCCAAAATGGGTTAATATAAAAGAAGTCTATACACAATTAAGAGAATGTAGAGGAAATGTTATTTTGATCAACGTTTGCCTGTTATATATCTCCACGTTACACCTCAACATCAATACAGCATGGAATTGTGGAGCCAACGATGCCAAAATATCCAAAGTCTTGGCTCTGAGAGAGGCTACATCATAAAAAAAAAGAAAGAAAAAAAAAAAGTTTATTTTTATTTGTTTCCTTATTTTCTATTTCTATTTTTTGTTGTTCGTCTTTGTTATTATTTTTGCATTAATGTAAGATAAGTAAGTCAAAAAGGATAGGCACTATATAAGCTACGGCTTCAGCCTACACCTTTTTCGGTTCCAAACATGTCCTGTAAAATGCTTTTGCTGCTACTAATAATCATGTACATGTTGTTTTAAGACCGAAATAAAACTATTCATTCATTCATTCATACATCTCATCAAATGGTACGGTCTGTCTGTGGCTCAAATGCTGAATAAAACATAATGCAGCTTGATATGAAAAGGGTTGAAAACCACTGCTGTAAACAGGAAAAAACACTGCTGTAAACAGGAAAAAACACTGCTGTAAACACTGCTGTAAACAGGAAAAAACACTGCTGTAAACACTGCTGTAAACAGGAAAAAACACTGCTGTAAACACTGCTGTAAACAAGAAAAAACACTGCTGTAAACACTGCTGTAAACAGGAAAAAACACTGCTGTAAACACTGCTGTAAACAGGAAAAAACACTGCTGTAAACACTGCTGTAAACAGGAAAAAACACTGCTGTAAACACTGCTGTAAACAGGAAAAAAAAAGTGGCAGATCCACGAGGACAAACAGGTATACGTATCACACCCTTGTGAGCTTGTAGATCTGATATTTTCAAATAGCCGATGCGTAACGGGGGTTCAAGTGGTTCAAACTGACTGACTTTGATGCTGTATCCTCTACTTTTTGCTGCGGGGAACCCCCTCCTCAATAGTCTAGTATAGCCAGCCCATAGAGCCCCATTGTGAACCTGGACATGTTGAGTACACCAACGTTTTATGTTATAAATGTTTAGTATGGGTCCCCAGCATGTAGAAACTGCCGGATGCTAACATGCATATGTTGAGCAAAAATATTTAAAAAATGTCATCATGCTTTATGTAGCATGTGACGTGTCAAAGTAGGGGTAAATGGTAAATGGTGCATTTATATAGCGCCTTTATCCAAGGCGCTTTACATAGATTGTGCATTACATTCACCCATTCACACACACATTCATACACCGATTGCGGCGGAAGCCATGCAAGGTACCAGCCAGCACATCGGGAGCAATTTGGGGTTCAGTGTCTTGCCCAAGGACACTTCGACATGTAGCCAGGAGGAGCCGGGATTCGAACCGCCGACCCATGGATCATTGGACGACCTTGCTCTACCTCTTGAGCCACAGTCGCCCCTAGGGCCCCTAGGGGGTTTTCATGATGCTGAATCGATTCCAAAACACTCATTGGGCTAAAAACGGCCATGCCCACTTGTACTGACATCTATGATGACGGCAATGGCTGTTTTTAGCCCAATGACCCCTAGGGGGTCCGCAGACCCCACTTTGAGAACCACTGAACGAACTATGAAGACATTACAGACAGAGGAACAGGAGACGAGGATTAACGAGTGTTTGGATCCAGAGACTTCCTCCCTGGCTCCCAAACTAATATGGAACGAACTTCCCATTGCCATCAGAACTGCAGACGCACTCCCAATCTTCCACCGCATAGTCTGAAAACCAGTGTTCATTTTTTCACAATATTTTGATTTAGTCTTAGTCTTTTGAATAACACACCATTTAGTCTTAGTCTTAGTCTTTTGAATAACACACCATTTAGTCTTAGTCTTTTGAATAACACACCATTTAGTCTTAGTCTTTTGAATAACACACCATTTAGTCTTAGTCTTCTGAATAACACACCATTTAGTCTTAGTCTTAGTCTTCTGAATAACACACCATTTAGTCTTAGTCTTAGTCTTATGAATAACACACCATTTAGTCTTAGTCTTAGTCTTATGAATAACACACCATTTAGTCTTCTGAAAAACCTTAGTCGACTTAGTCTTTAGTCTTAATGCAATGTTAATTTTGCCAGAAAAGATTTTGTCTTAGTCTAAGGGGCGACTCGCACGGTCGCAACAGATTGATGTATGCTTGTTGTATGAGATGTATAGCTGATGCAAGCTCGCAATGCATTTCCAATGGGAGTCACATGGTTTGACACGACATTTGTGTTGTATGAGGGGGAGCGGGGGGCAGTCGAAACACAGCCGAAAGCCGTACAACAGCTTGTAGTCCAGAATGAAACATCAAACCATGTGACTTCCATTGGAAATGCATTGGGGCGGACATGACACTTACATCTTGCTTACATCTAGCATGCATCAATGTTGTATGCTAGATCGAAAGGTGTGAGTGAGGCCTTAGTCTTTTGAATACCACACCATTTAGTCTTAGTCCTATTTAGTCTTCTGAAAAACCTTAGTCGACTTAGTCTTTAGTCTCAGTCGACAAAATGAACACTGCTGAAAACCCACCTACCTATTCAGACTGCACCTTACCCCGCTGCACTTGCCCTCGCCTCGAAATTGCCGTGATTTTTTTCCACCCTAAAACATGATCATCAGGTCTGATTGTTATATAAGGAGGAATATTTTTTTCAAAAAAAAGCAGCTAACAATAGCCACACCACTCTAGAGTCGATCGACAACAACGGGAGGTAAGAATAAATCTATCGCAACTAGCGACTGGACAGCGGAGGGCCGTCAAACACAGGATATTTTTTCATAATTAGACGGGATGATTTAGATCGCGAGTTATGAATGTTTTAAGATTTTCGTTGTCGTCAGCTAAACAGGCAGGGAACATTTTCGATGACGTGTCACTGTTGTGCAACACCGAGGATTGGGCAACAAGCGCTCCTAGGCTGTAGAGCGATGCGATCAGTTTTCATAGCCCAAATTGACGGAGATTAATCAATCTCTGTCTCGGGCAACTGACCGTGCACTTGAACTTGACGGTGATCTCCGTCTTGTGCCTCCAAGGTGTTAAGTATGCCTGGTTTGCCTGATGGGTGGTGATCCACCTGACTCTTAAGCCGCACCCACATCTGTAGTTGTGTGATAAAGGGGGAGGGGTTAGGGGAGGGGCTGATAGTGTGATGTCACAATATTACTGTTTTTTCCATTGGCCACGTTTGACTGTCAAAGGGTTCAGCCTCCAGGAAGAAACCCTAAATACAAAGTTAATACACCATTGCACATAAAAAACGACTCCAGGGTGCATTTTTGGGGTCCTTGTCTCTCGACATGAAATATCGAGCACCACTGATACAGAAACATAGGAATTTCAGAAAACTGAAAACTGTAATACTTTTTTTTTTCCCCCGACGTCAGGCCTAAATGGGCTAACATATAGAAGTGGTTGCGTGCCGAGTCACACGACAACTATAAACCAGGCGTCAGACATGTTTGTTCTATATCTCGCGGGCGGAATAAGAATAAAAACGGTCGAGAGGTGCAGCACGCACATCCAAACATTTCAACGGCCGGGTGCTGGATCCGGAAAAAACATGACACTGTCTTAAAAGCTAAAAATAAAAGTATTTAGTAACAGAAGAAACAACCGGCCTTGTTTAGGGTACAGTTGGAGGCCATCGATATTGTCCTTTTCTTTTTGCTGAGGTTTGCGTGATCTGCGCAAAAAGGACAGTTAACGCATTTTGGGCGGGAACCCCTATTGGTGTTTTAAACATTGTTATAATTTAGCTATTGAAAAATAGCAGATCTACAAGCTCATAGCGCTACAAGCTTGTAGGTCTGCTATTTTTGAAAAATCGTGAAAATATTTATTTCAGAAAACTGGAGGATTTAGAAGGATTTTTTAAAATTTTGAGGTCAGGCCTAAATGGGTCAAATAATAAGGGACAATATCGGTGGCACCCAACTGTAATAGTAACAGAAGAATCAACCGGCCTTGTTTAGGGTACACTGAAGCTAGTGCGTCAGAGTGCAGATATATAGGCTACAGGGCATCGTTATGTGGTAGAGCTTTTCACAGATGGATAAATGTATGTATGGAATATATGCATATATCTTTTATTTTCTTTAATTTTCTCTGGAGTTGTTAACCCATCTAGACTTTCAAGCACCAAACTTAATGTGTCCATATTTGTATATTATTTTTGTATTTTATTTTTTTAGTTCGATGTAGGTAATGGGTATGTTTATAACTGTGTCCTTTGTTCCACAACGTGTCTGAGCTGAGCTGTCTGTTTTGTTTTGTTTGTTTTGTTTTTGTTTGTTTTTTCCTGTCTTGTCTTTGTCATAAAATGGAAAAATCAATAAAAATATTATTGAAAAAAAAAAAAGCATTCTCTTAAATATTTTTCTGGAGCGTATCATGACGGATGCCCTGGCAGACCATGAGGGAACTGTCAGTATAGGAGGCAGACCAATCACCAACCTCCGTTTTGCGGACGACATTGATGGGCTATAGCTGGTGAAGAAAAATAACTTGCCAGCTTAGTGGAAAGGCTTGACATCACTTCCCGAGCCTATGGAATGGAAATCCATGCAGACAAAACCAAAATGATGACCAACAACAACAGTGGCATCCGCTCAGACATCCAAGTCAACGGACAGGCACTGGACACGGTGTCCAGCTTCAAATACCTTGGAGCAATCGTGTCCGATGAAGGCTGGCCATGGCTGGCTAATGAATAACATTCAAAGTATGCTATGGCGTTGTCGACGTCAACTCTGGGTGAATACACAGCATCACTCGCTTATTGGACGCACGACTGGACAATAATATGCTTGCAGACCGCACTTCACTGTGTGTAGGCTATGTTTGGATACCAGACCCAACACCGCTGAAGTGCCCTTGAGCAAGGCACTGAACCCCCAACTGCTCCCCCTGGAGCTGCTTAGTGGCCAACAGTATAAGACTGTGGTTGTACTGGTCAGCTCCCAGGTTTTAATGTGTGTGTGTGTGTGTGTGTGTGTGTGTGTGTGTGTGTGTGTGTGTGTGTGTGTGTGTGTGTGTGTGTGTGTGTGTGTGTGTGTGTGTGTGTGTGTGTGTGTGTGTGTGTGTGTGTGTGTGTGTGTTTCTATGTGCAGGGCGTTGCTGAAAATGAGCACCTGTGCTCAGCTACTTCCCTGGGTAAATAAATAATTATAATTTTTTTTTAAAAAGACGAGTTGCCCATGTACCAAAAATGTACCAAAAATGGTACATGTTATGATTGAAAAATATTTTTTATTTAGAGAGAGGTTTACAATTAGAAAAGGATTCAGGTTTGCATTAGGATTCATCGACGATATAGACCATGGATTTCTTGTGCCCGGGAGTCAGGTTTTTAAGATTAAGGATTAAGACATTTAGAAGTTTGGTTTAGGGATTAGATACAGAGTTTCATGCCCGATCTTTGCTCAAGTGTCATGCACCGAAAAACCGCCGATCCACAAGCTCACGACGCGCCGCAGCACGGCACGTTGTGAGCTTGTGGATCTGCTATTTTTCGGCTTTCTGTCTTCCTGTAAGAAAAAACAGGAAGACTAAAAATTCCCCCAAAAATACGATAAAACGGCACTCGTAAAATCCTGATTTGTCCTCTCAAGTATATTAATACAAATGCGCTCGCGCACGTGTGCATCTGTGTGTGTGTGTGTGTGTGTGTGCGCGTGTGTGTGTGTGTGTGGTGTGTGTGTGTGTGTGTGTGTGTGTGTGTGTGTATGTGTGTGTCAGACCACATGAATAAATATGGTCACGCAGAGAGAGCCCAGGGTGTGTTGACTCCTGTGATGTTTAAATGTTTGTGCTGCGCTGCTGCTTGTGTGTGTGTGTGTGTGTGTGTGTGTGTGTGTGTGTGTGTGTGTGTGTGTGTGTGTGTGTGTGTGTGTGTGTGTGTGTGTGTGTGTGTGTGTGTGTGTGTGTGTGTGTGTGTGTGTGTGTGTGTGTGCTGCTTGTGTGACTCATTCTCAGCGTTGCCAGATTTAGAGAGAGAGAAAAACAAGCAAAAACCCCACAGGTCTACGACTATACTAACCCATTCTGGGCGGGAACCCCTTTTGGTGTTTTAAGGATTATGTTATACTTTAGCTATTGAAAAATAGCAGATCTACAAGCTCATAGTAGATAGCAGACCTACGAGCTTGTAGGTCTGCTATTTTTGAAAAATCGTGAAAATGTGCCTCAAATCTTTGAATATATATTCTCTCAGAGTGAAGGTTTTTAACTCAAATCGTTGCTTCTGAGGGGTTCCTGGAACAACATATTTTCAGATGGGGGGTCGGCGGCCAATTACATATAATTCTAGGGGTCCTTGACATGAAATATTGAGCACCACACTGATACAGAAACATAGGAATTTCAGAAAACCGTAGAAGCCATTTTTTAGAATCTAGTTTTTTTTTAGAAAGTTAGACCAGTGGTTCCCAAAATGGGGTCCGGGGACCCCCAAGGGTCCTTGAGGCAGACCCAGGGGGTCCCCAGCTAAATGGCCCTTATGGGTCTGTAACTCTGAGAGTGTACAAGTGGAACCAAATTGACCCATTTAGGGTTCGTACACATTGATTTAAATTAACATTGATTTTTACAATATAAATTGGGGTCTCACTCTGAGAAATGCCATTAAATGGGGGTCCTTAGCCTAATAATGCATGTCAAACCGAGGGTCCTCATGTCCATTAGAATGGTTGAGAGTCACTGCTAGAGCCGCATACATCTTCTCTTATGGGAGGTCCCTGGCATGTCTTTTCAAATGGGGGGGTCCACAGGCATGATAATTATGTGTCAATGTGGGGGTCCTTGACGTGAAAAAGTTTGGGAACCACTGTACTAGACAACATGAGCGCACGCACGCACGTACGCACACACACACACACAAAAAAAAGAGCCCAGCTGCACCAATATTTACAAGCGACATTACAGAAAAGAAACAAGCCCAAAGTCGCTTATAATAATAGTCAGACTTGGCAACACTGCTCCTTCTCAACCTCCCTCCACGAGCCAGCCTGCTAAAAACAACGTTAAGCTATGCTAATTTTATGCTAGGGCGGGAAAGAAGGGGGGGGAAAATGGAGGGAAAAAAATTGCTGAGCTAGCCAGGAATTGTTGCTAGCCTTTGCTGATTCCCACAACCCAGATAACTAGGGGGTTTTTTTTTAACAGAAGATCGATGTTTAGCTAAAATTAGGCGACGGTAATCCTATGCTAATATTAGCCACAGACCTTTGATGTTAGCGGCCTATAGCTAGCTACAGCGTGCTGCTCATTCTAATGTGAATGCAGAGCCAACAGAAGACTGTGTACTGCACTGCTGCTCAAAGGGGTTTCCTTGAGGGGGTTCCAGGGGGTCCCCAGGCTACATCATTAACCAAATGGACCCTTACAGGTCTGTAACTCTGAGAGTTTACACATGGAACCAAATGGACCCTTACAGGTCTGTAACTGTGAGAGTGTACAAATGGAACCAAATGGACCTTTACAGGTCTGTAATTCTGAGAGTGTACAAATGGAACCAAATGGACCCTTACAGGTCTGTAACTTTGAGAGTGTACAACATGGAACCAAATGGACCCTTACAGGTCTGTAACTCTGAGAGTGTACAACATGGAACCAAATGGACCCTTACAGGTCTGTAACTCTGAGAGTGCTCAAATGGAACCAAATGAACCCTGACAGATCTGTAACTCAAGAGTGTATAAATTGAATCAAATAGACCCTCTGAGAGTGTACAACATGGAACCAAATGGACCCGTAGGGTTACATTAACAAAGTTACAGTGTAGAATAGATTGGAGTTTTAACCCATTCTGGGCGGGAACCCCTTTTGGTGTTTTTTTAAATGTTTTTTTGTGGCTTTCGCCTTTATTTTATATTTTTTATGGAGGGACAGACAGTAGGCTGACAGGAAATGGGGAGAGAGATGGGGGGAAGACATGAAGTAAAGGCCGTCAGGATTGGGAGTCGAACCCGCGGCACACTGCCAGACTGGATTGCCAGCCAAGGTGCCTGGACCACTGAGCCATGGCCCAGGCCCCCTTTTGGTGTTTTAACTAAGCATTATGTTATACTTTAGCTGTTGAAAAATAGCAGATCTACAAGCTCATAGCGCGCCGCCGAGTGGCGCGTTACGAGCTTGTAGGTCTGCTATTTTTGAAAAGTCGTGAAAATGCGGCACAGATCTTTGAATATATATTCTTTCAGAAGACTTTTCGACGTCAGGCCTAAATGGGTAATGAGTAGTTGAGGAGTATAGCCTACTATAGGATAGGCTACTCGATAGGATAGGCAAGCCACACTTGGGAGTCCCAAGCTTTGTGTCTGCATCTTGAGCTGCAGTAATAGTAATGTATACCGAGGATGATATGCGCTGTAGGCAAAATATAAATGTACCGGTAGGTTCTCTGTATCAGCCAACCAGAGAGCTCCATCTCTCCTCTCCGCCATGCAGCCCCGCTGCCACCCAGTGGTCGAAAGCAGACCGTTTACGACCGACCTTTCTCGGTCGGATATCAGCGCTTCTTCTTACAACTTCCTATACCTGACCCGACAGTGTACCCCCTCGTGCACAGATAGACACTAGGGGGTGCTAGAGCACCACCTGCCCTTGCCCTCTGGACAGCAATGTACCCCCCCCCCTCCCCCCCCCGTATGTGGACCATACATTGATCAAAATCTATAAATCTCACACTGGCCTTGTGCACCGGCCGGTTCCACGCGCTGCACAAGGTGACCTTTTTTCACTTGAGCACCTGCCCCTCTAAATGTCTGTGTGAACGCCACTGCCCCTCGCCCCTTCAACATGGCGGTTTAACAGTGTACCAACCACCACACATTCAACAGCCGGTTTAACAGTGTACCAACCACCACACATTCAACAGCCGGTTTAACAGTGTATACCAACCACCACACATTCAACAGCCGGTTTAACAGTGTACCCACCACCACACATTCAACAGCCGGTTTAACAGTGTATACCAACCACCACACATTCAACAGCCGGTTTAACAGTGTATACCAACCACCACACATTCAACAGCCGGTTTAACAGTGTATACCAACCACCACACATTCAACAGCCGGTTTAACAGTGTATACCAACCACCACACATTCAACAGCCGGTTTAACAGTGTATACCAACCACCACACATTCAACAGCCGGTTTAACAGTGTATACCAACCACCACACATTCAACAGCCGGTTTAACAGTGTATACCAACCACCACACATTCAACAGCCGGTTTAACAGTGTACCAACCACCACACATTCAACAGTGGGTTATGCCACAAAAAAATGTGGAACACCCTACCAACTGTCATTAAGACATTGACTCTCTCCTTGAATCCTTCAAAACCGCTCTCAAAGGGCACCTACAGACGGTTGCAATTCGAAAACGGCCCCCGTAAAATCTGTATCCCCCCACCACCCACCCCTTTTCCCCCCTCACTGTATATTTTTTCCCCCTTTTTTACCTCCTTTATGATGATTTCCAGTTTATTTGGCTATATAGAAGTGTATATTTGTACGTCTCTAAATGTCATGATGAATTGAAAACGGTGGACCCTCTTGTAAACAAGTGTAATGCTTTATGGTGTCGTCCACTCACACAGTTAACAGTATTTGTATTGAGTTGTGCTTGAAATGTACTGTAATTCTGCAAACTGTTAATAAATACTTCAATCAATCATTCGACGGCAGATTTAAAACCCATTTTGGGCGGGAACCCCTTTTGGCGTTATAATTTAGCTATTGAAAAATAGCAGATCTACAAGCTCATAGCGCGGCACCGAGTGCCGCGCTACGAGCTTGTAGGTCTGCTATTTTTGAAAAATCGTGAAAATGATTTTTTTGGAATATATATTTTTTCAGAGTGAACGTTTTTTAACTCAAATCTTTGCTTCTGGGGGAGGTCCCTGGAACAGCATATTTTCAGATGGGGGGTCGGCGGCCAATTACATAACATTTTTGGGGGTCCTTGACATGAAATATTGAGCACCACTGATACAGAAACATAGGAATTTCAGAAAATTTCAATTCAACAGCAGGTTTAACAGTAACATTATGCTGTCCAGCGCTCAGAGCGCCACTGGCGTTTAGACGAGTGAGAGATGAAACGCAGGGACCGTTTGGCTAACTAGCAGCAGCAGCAGCGGGGTGAAGCGACTGTATGTATTTTGACACGCACGCACGCACGCACGCACGCACGCACGCACGCACGCACGCACGCGCACACACTGTTAAGACATGGGGTAGCCTACTGTATGCTATACTGTATATATTGACTCACCCAGATCTCATTACACATCTCTGTCTACACACACAGACCCCTCCTCTACCCCCCCCCCCCCCCCCCCCCCCCCCCCATCGCTCTCTCTCTCTCTCTCATTAGTATGCATTGCCACACAGTATGTAGCCTATATGGCTGCAGGTAAGTCTATGCTTATGCATGAGTGCCTATGTGCCTGTGTGTGTGTGTGTGTGTGTGTGTGTGTGTGTGTGTGTGTGTGTGTGTGTGTGTGTGTGTGTGTGTGTGTGTGTGTGTGTGTGTGTGTGTGTGTGTGTGTGTTGCATGGTAAGGAGGCACAGCGACACGGTACAGTGGACTGGAACTTGATCTTGATTTTGCTTGCATGCACACGTAGACACACGCAGACACACACACACACACACACACACACACACACACACACACACACACACACACACACACACACACACACACACACACACACACACACACACACACACACACACACACACACACAGATGGCGTCTCTGCAGCCCCAGCTGTGCTTTGTGCCTATGCCTGAGTGGCACGTGCGCGGCGTGCGCGCGCGCGCGCGCGCGCGCGCGTGTGTGTGTGGGTGTGTGTGAGAGAGCGTGCATGTGATTGATTACTATTCCCATCCCCTCTCAGGTGCCTGTGCGATTCAGCAGCCCTTCACAGCCACCCACGCACACACACACACGCGCGCGCACAAGCACACGCACACACACACAGCAGATCTACAAGCCAGGCGTTCATCAACGTGTCTCTACACAGAAAAATGTGTCCGTTTTTTTGAACAACACCATTAAAATGTTCTTATTTAGATCACAAGACCCAGTTACTGCATTGTTAAGTCTCCAGGATATAAATAAAATAAACCTTTGATGTCATGAGCAAAGTATATTTGCAGCTTTGATCGGCGAAAACCCGGACCGAAAATGTAGTCCCCATGGTTTGTTGTTGAAGAGAAAAACACACCGCCATTTCAATGCCAGACGAAAACATCTGCATTGAACTCATTTTCCCAGAAGCCCTATATAGCAGCCCGCAGAGCATTGCTTGATTTCCATGGGTTTCGTCATCGTAACGCGCCGGCCTCGGCACCATGCAGGTCCGCAACAAATAACGCTCATCCATCCATCTTCAACCGCTTATCCGTAGTCGGGTCGCGGGGGGCAACAGCTCCACCATGAGTGCTCCAGACTTCCCTCTCCTCCAGAGCAACATTAGTGACTTCCTCCTGGGGGGATCCCGAGGCCAGTGAGTCGATGTGTTTCCTCCAACTGCGCCTTGGCATACACAGTGCTGCCTTGATCCCGCCTCTAGCTGCCGCTGATTGGCCAGGCCGTTTGGTGGCCCGGAGCATCAAGTCTGTCTGAGAGTTCCCAGATGGGAGCAGGAGGGGGGGAACCCAGTGTACTCTCTGCTGCCCCATCTGGCGGAGTCAGGTTACCTTGGTCTGCCCCCCGGGGGTCTCCTCCCAGACAAATCCGCTCTCTCTTTTTAATTATAAAAAAACGGCGAATTAAACACATTAAACAAATAGCGGGTTTAGGGTATTACGCAGCACCGACACATGGATTAAATAGTGGGGGATTACACAGTATAGAACTGATCAGATTCTAAAAATGTCTTCTACATCCTGACAGTTTTCTGAAAAAGCTATGTTTCTATGTCAGTGGTTCTTCGATTTTTCAAAAATAGCAGACCTACAAGCTCGTAGCGCGCCACTCGGTGGCGCGCTATGAGCTTGTAGATCTGCTATTTTTCAATAGCTAAAGCATAACATAATGCTAACACCAAAAGGGGTTCCCGCCCAAAATGGGTTAATGGAAAGGGTAAGAAGTCAGCTTGGCGGACGTGGCCAAGCCTATGATGCTGCGACAGAAACATTCGTCAATCCGGCAAAAAGCATCCCTTCCAGCAACTATAGATGTTGACTGCCAGCACTTCCGGGAGAGCTTGAAAGACTGAGAGTCATTGTGTATACTATACTTTCAATTCCAGTCCTTTGAGCTCCATTAACGAAAAAAAAAAAAAAAAACTTCTTCTTCTTCTGTGAACAAAATCGAATGATTGGCCAGTCTACCAAGCAGGCATCGTGCTAGATGCCAGTGTTGTTTTCGTCGACTAAAACTAAGACGAAAAATGTTCGTCGACTGCCTTTTTACCACTGAAGAAAACTAAATGGAAACTAAATGAAAACTAAGCTACGATGACTAAAACTAAGATTAAGTATACTGGCAATTTCGTCAACAAATACAAACTAGACTAAAAACATTAGGAAGGGACTAGTGGACAAGAGATCCAGTATAAGTCATTTTACACTTGGTTGCATGCTGAAAATAGCAGATCTACAAGCTCGCGCGACGCGTTGTGAGCTTGTAGATCGGCTATTTTCAGCAAGTGCAGAAACAGTCCTTACGACAGCATCAATGCCCACCAAAATACATTTTAGTCGACTAAATCAACTGTAGATTTGGTCGACTAAAATCTCATGACATTTAGTCGACTAAAACTAGACAAAACATTCCAGGTGACTAAAATGTGACTAAAACTAAATGAAAACTATTCAAGAGACTATGACTAAAACTAAAATCTAAATTTGCTGCCAAAAACAACACTGCAGCACACAAAGCCATCAAGTGATTCCTTCTCCACAGAACTATATGGGTGGGCCAGAACTATGGGTGGGCCAGAACTATGGGTGGGCCAATGAAGAAGGGTCATGGGTTGCCAGTTTGGCTGACCATTCCAGAGGTGTCCACAGCTTGTAGAGAGCTGATCAGATGCACCTGTAAAGGTGATGTATACCTGCAAATGCAAGCAATGCAAATTTGGACCGTTCCCCACTTTGCAAATGCAATTGTGACAGCTATAGGCAAGAATGCACACAGCTCTATAACATGTTTCACACTATGATGCATATTCATTTGTATTCTTCATTGCAATGAAGGTGTTATAATAATAATAATAATAATGAATTGCATTTTTATAGCGCTTTTCCAAGTGCTCAAAACGCTTTACAATGGTTCATTCATTCACACATTGGGAGGTGAAGTGGCGAACAGTCGACGACTCGACGCCAGCGTCCTCACTTCCCACATTCACACACCAATGGTGGCGAGCTCACACCGACCGACTCATTGGAGGCAATGTAGGGTTCAGTGTCTTGCCCATGGACACTTCGACATGTGGACAGGAGGAGCCGGGATTCGAACCGCCGACCCAGGGGTCACTGGACCACCTGCTCTACCTCCTGAGCCACAGTCGCCCGTTATTGACGATATTTAATGTTCTGTGACTTTAATAATGTCAAAATAAGCAATTTGCAATTTAATATAGATATTTGACAAGGGTTCCTAGGCTAAAATCCTTTAGCATGTCCTAAAGAAGCCTCATACAAAATGTGGCGCTTTTATCCGCAAGTGCACTATTCTCCTAAACAAGTGCACTAAGCCACCGCACTACTTTGGAGAGTCAATACGTCGTAATTCTAGCTCCGTATCATGATTATGAGCAGAGCGAGCCAAGATTGTCCACACCCCCTCGTTCACTTTGCATTGGACTCAGTTTCCCAGAAGCCCTTGCAAGCCAGTTATAGGTTGATTTCCGGTTAGGTCATCATAAAGCCGGATTTTCATAAAAGTAATTAAAAAACAGCAAATTAAACATTTATAAAACAAATAGCGTGTTTAGCGTGTTATGCAGGCAAAGACAAAGGAATAAAACATGTGTTCACGTGGGTTATGCAGTGAAGCTGTTAATGTTTGTTCAGACAAGAAACTGTACTGTACTGTACTGTACTGTACTGTACTGTACTGTACTGTACTGTACTGTACTGTACTGTACTGTACTAGCCCTCCTCCCTGGTCTGTGTGTGTCTGTGTGTTAGGCTGTGCAACAGTGACACTTGGTGGTGAACAAACGCTGTCGCGCTATGTTCGTGCTCGGACACAGCCAGGGACACAGGGACAGACCCAGGGACAGACCCAGGGACACAGGGACAGACCCAGGGACACAGGGACAGACCCAGGGACACAGGGACAGACCCAGGGACAGACCCAGGGACACAGGGACAGACCCAGGGACACAGGGACACAACCAGGGACACAGGGACAGACCCAGGGACAGATCCAAGGACACAGGGACAGACCCAGGGACACAGCCAGGGACACAGGGACAGACCCAGGAACAGATCCAAGGACACAGGGACAGACCCAGGGACACAGGGACAGACACAGGGACACAGCCACACACATAGCTGTCTAAAGGGGTGGTTGCACCACTAAAAAAAAAAGAAGAAAAAAACAGAAAAATAATGTGCGACCTTCACCTTCCCACTCTCCCACTTGCACGGGGCCCCGACCCACAGTTTGAGAACCTCTGCCACGTACAGACATAATAACTGAAGCAACAATGCGTCCGTCCGTCCGTCTGTCCAATCAATTCATAAACGCTTTCTCATCAAGAAAAAAGATAATTGATGATATCGACGTATATATAATTCCACCTTCACTCTAGTCTTATCCCCCTGCATGCACGTCACACGCACACACACGCACGGACGCACGGACGCACACGCACACGCACACACACACACACACACACACACACACACACACACACACACACACACACACACACGTATCCATGTAGATCTGATACTTTCAAATGGCCGAAATGTATATATAGGGCTAAAGTGGTTACTGTATATGTATTGTAATAATAATAAAAAGCTACAAAGTAACAAGTAAAAAGTACAATATCTACCTCTGAGATGTAGTGGAGTAGAAGGAAAAGTACACTGGAAATTGTCAAGTTAAAGTACAAATACCAAAAAAAGACCCAGGGACACACCCAGGGACACAGGGACAGACCCACACAGGGACACAGGGACAGACCCAGGGACACAGGGACAGACCCACCCAGGGACACAGGGACAGACCCAGGGACACAGGGACAGACCCACACAGGGACAGACCCAGGGACACAGGGACAGACCCAGGGACACAGGGACAGACCCACACAGGGACAGACCCACACAGGGACACAGGGACAGACCCAGGGACACAGGGACAGACCCACACAGGGACAGACCCAGGGACACAGGGACAGACCCAGGGACACAGGGACAGACCCACACAGGGACAGACCCACACAGGGACACAGGGACAGACCCAGGGACACAGGGACAGACCCACACAGGGACAGACCCAGGGACACAGGGACAGACCCACACAGGGACACAGGGACAGACCCAGGGACACAGGGACAGACCCACACAGGGACACAGGGACAGACCCAGGGACACAGGGACAGACCCAGGGACACAGGGACAGACCCACACAGGGACAGACCCAGGGACACAGGGACAGACCCACCCAGGGACACAGGGACAGACCCACACAGGGACACAGGGACAGACCCAGGGACACAGGGACAGACCCACACAGGGACACAGGGACAGACCCAGGGACACAGGGACAGACCCAGGGACACAGGGACAGACCCAGGGACACAGGGACAGACCCACACAGAAGGAAAAGTACACTGGACATTCTCAAGTAAAGTACAAATACCAAAACAATGATACTTAAGTAGGACTAAATGGTCTTAATGGTATACTTTCCACCTCCGCCTGCTGCCATGGCGACCGTCCGGACGGTGCGTCCTTTCCATTGACACGATGGCACGCAGCGACTAGAGCGGACCCCATTAGCATGTGGCTAATGTCCCCCCCCCCCCTCCCCCTCCCCCCACACCGCTATAGAACATTAGCAATTAAGCCAGATCCTGATGCCATACAGTACAGTACGGCCTGTCTGTCTGTCTGTCTGTCTGTCTGTCTGTCTGTCTGTCTGTCTGTCTGTCTGTCTGTCTGTCTGTCTGTCTGTCTGTCTGTCTGTCTGTCTGTCTGTCTGTCTGTCTGTCTGTCTGTCTGTCTGTCTGTATGTCTGTCTGTCTGTCTGAAGGCCTAGTTACCACACTGCTATTTTTGAGTGGTGTAAACCACTCCTACAACTGGCTTTTGTGTGCAGAAAAAATGAGCATGGTTGCTATGTTCAAAATAATTTCTGATGTAATTAAATCACACCCGGGTGAACTGGATGACCGTAGCAACCATGCTCATTTTTTCTGCACAAAAAAAGCCAGTTGTGAAATCACATCCGGGTGTGATTTCATTACGTCAGATCAGAGCTGATCAGGCTATATAATACCTTACCTTTATATAATACCTCACATCGGACAAAAACTCCAGCTGAATCAACTTCATGGTCACAAATCATCACATCAGAAGACGACCCTACCTAGCCAGCTGTGGTCTGACATTACGTCAGACCACAGCTGATCATGCTATATAAAACCTTACACCACTCAGTTCACACGGGTGTGATTTTTTTTTAAATAGCAGACCTACAAGCTCGTAGCGCGGCACTCAGTGCCGCGCTACGAGCTTGTAGGTCTGCTATTTTTCAACAGCTAAAGCATAACATACGTCAGGCTGATAATCCAGCCTGACGGCGTGCGGCGGGTTCGAGTCCCGATCCCGGCGACCTTTGGTGGTCTATACAGGGGACAGACCTCCGAGGGTTGTCTATACAGGGGACAGACCTCAGAGGGTGGTCTATACAGGGGACAGACCTCAGAGGGTGGTCTATACAGGTGACAGACCTCCTCAGAGGGTGGTCTATACAGGGGACAGACCTCCTCAGAGGGTGGTCTATACAGGAGACAGACCTCCGAGGGTTGTCTATACAGGGGACAGACCTCAGAGGGTGGTCTATACAGGGGACAGACCTCAGAGGGTGGTCTATACAGGTGACAGACCTCCTCAGAGGGTGGTCTATACAGGGGACAGACCTCCTCAGAGGGTGGTCTATACAGGGGGACAGACCTCAGAGGGTGGTCTATACAGGGGACAGACCTCCTCAGAGGGTGGTCTATACAGGGGACAGACCTACGAGGGTGGTTTATACAGGGGGACAGACCTACGAGGGTGGTTTATACAGGGGGACAGACCTCCTCCGAGGGTGGTCTATAGAGGGGACAGACCTCCTCAGAGGGTGGTCTATACAGGAGACAGACCTCCTCAGAGGGTGGTCTATACAGTGGGACAGACCTACGAGGGTGGTCTATACAGGGGACAGACCTCCTCTGAGGGTGGTCTATACAGGGGACAGACCTCCTCAGAGGGTGGTCTATACAGGGGACAGACCTCCTCTGAGGGTGGTCTATAGAGGGGACAGACCTCCTCAGAGGGTGGTCTATACAGGTGACAGACCTACGAGGGTGGTTTATACAGGTGACAGACCTCAGAGGGTGGTCTATACAGGGGACAGTTCACCAATCTAATCACCCCCCCCCCTCCCCCCCGGGTAGAAAACAGCGGACAACACACTGACGTCACCATCATTTGGAGCTTCCTGTGCCAGATTGTCCAGTGCGTTTCCCCAGGCTTTCATTTTTTAGTCGAATGCCAACGAAAATAAAAGCCTGCAGTTCCCGAAGGCTATAATGGCATCCTAACATGTTCATGTCCTCACAAGTGTAGTACAAACACACAAACACGTGCGTGTGCGCATGCGTGCGTGCGTGCGTGCTTGCGTGTGTGTGTGCCCGTGCGTGCATCTCTGACAATAAGCGTTGCCCTCGTGTGCTGCTACACCCACCTCTGCAATGCTGCAACCTCTTTATGAGAGAATACACCGAGCGAGAGACACCGACAGAGAGAGAGAGAGAGAGAGAGAGAGAGAGAGAGAGACCCATAAAAGAGAGCGGGGGGGGAGAGGGGTGAAAACAAACAAGAGGTAAAGGGTGGGGAGAGGGAGGGCACAGAGTAACCAGGAAGCTGAGGGAGAGAGACACCCAGAGAGAGAGAGAGAGAGAGAGAGAGAGAGAGAGCGAGAGAGAGAGACAAAGACGAAGCGAGGGAATATAACAACAAGCTGAAAGATGAGAGCCAGAGAGAGGCAGCTCTATTATCACCCTCTGTACTGTCTGCATACCAACCCCCCCCTCCCCACACACACACACACACACACACACACACACACACACACACACACACACACACACACACACACACACACACACACCCGTCTGCCATACCAACCCCCCCCCCCCCCAACCCTGTCTGCCATGGCAGGACCCCATTGTCCGTGGCCATCAGCATGCCTCTGTGTGTGTGTGTGTGTCTGTGTGTGTGTGCGTGCGTACGTGTGTGTGTGTGTGCGTGTGTGTGTGTGTCCAATTCCACATGGCGCAAGGAAAGAGCGAGCGGGCGCGCGAGCACCACTCAGTCACTCGCTCACTGACAACGCTGGCTGGCTGGCTGCCGTTGCTATGGAGGCTGATTCACCGGCAGAGCATTCACTGTGTTACTATAGGGCAACACACACGCACTGCACGCGTGTGCGCACGCACGCACACACACACACACACACACACACACACACACACACACACACACACACACACACACACACACACACACACACACACACACACACAATTGCAGATCTACAGTACGAGCTGCTATATTTGGCTTGTGCGTCTGTCTGTCTGTCTGTCTGTCTGTCTGTCTGTCTGTCTGTGTGTGTGTGTGTGTGTGTGTGTGTGTGTGTGTGTGTGTGTGTGTGTGTGTGTGTGTGCAACATCACCATACAACTATAAGTAAAACACGTAAACCTAAGACGAAGGCTCTACGTCCTCCCGGAGGGGGCTCCTCACTGACAGGTGAGTCAGTATAGGACACAACAGTATGTCCTCCCGGTGGGGGCTCCTCACTGGCAGGTGAGTCAGTAGGATACAACAGTACGTCCTCCCGGTGGGGGCTCCTCACTGACAGGTGAGTCATATAGGATACAACAGTACGTCCTCCCGGTGGGGGCTCCTCACTGACAGGTGAGTCAGTATAGGATACAACAGTACGTCCTCCCGGTGGGGGCTCCTCACTGGCAGGTGAGTCAGTATAGGATACAACAGTACGTCCTCCCGGTGGGGGCTCCTCACTGGCAGGTGAGTCAGTATAGGACACAACAGTATGTCCTCCCGGTGGGGGCTCCTCACTGGCAGGTGAGTCAGTATATGATACAACAGTATGTCCTCCCGGTGGGGGCTACTCACTGGCAGGTGAGTCAGTATAGGATACAACAGTACGTCCTCCCGGTGGGGGCTCCTCACTGGCAGGTGAGTCAGTATAGGACACAATAGTATGTCCTCCCGGTGGGGGCTCCTCACTGGCAGGTGAGTCAGTATAGGACACAATAGTATGTCCTCCCGGTGGGGGCTCCTCACTGGCAGTTGAGTCAGTAGTATACAACAGTACGTCCTCCCGGTGAGGGCTCCTCACTGACAGGTGAGTCATATAGGATACAACAGTACGTCCTCCCGGTCGGGGCTACTCACTGGCAGGTGAGTCAGTATAGGATACAACAGTACGTCCTCCCGGTGGGGGCTCCTCACTGGCAGGTGAGTCAGATACAACACACACAAATGTGTGGATGGAGGAAATAGCACCACGGTCCCGCGTCCCGCAAATCAAAGATATGGGAAAACAATTGAGCATGTGTGATACCATAATCACAATAATCTATAATCATGCATATTCCATCATATTCAAGGGCTTTTGGAGATAAATGACTCCAGACTCTCAGAGGGCAGGTGTGTCTGTTTTCAGCTGTGATGCTCGTTATGCATCAAGGCACTTACTGTATGTTTCTGCACGGCCTACATCTGGCTTTTGTTTAAGCTGTTGTTAATAACTAGGCTACATTTGGATGGTTGTACACTTTGGCCAATGTTGATAATTAGAAAAGAAAGCCACCACCTGTGCAATACCTCCGCGGACCACCGGTTGAAAAGCCATGCTCTAGAGAGAGATGGCTCTCAGCGCAGCTGGTCCTGGAACTCTGTGCACAAACAAAAACAGAGCAACAGATATAGAAAACCCATTGGACCAAACCAATTTAGAAAACATAGAGCAAAAGGAAAGCTATCTGACACATCGGAAAGAAGCAACCCAAAAAGCAGAGAAAACTAGAATGCCATAATCTGGCCCTAAACAGAGAATACACGTGGCACCTTGACCGAGCCAAAACAAAGTACAAATCTTAAAGATATTTTTGGGGGCTTTTTTTTTTGCCAGGTGACAGTAAGTAGACAGGAAAGGGGGGAGAGAGATGGGGGGGGGGGACACAGCAAAGTTCATCGGGATCGGGACTCGAAAATTATAGTGCTGTCTACATAACATGCTATAAGTCTGTATCAAATGATATCTAGAGAAGACACGACTATGCACCCACTGCACACAAAACAAAGTGGAAACTGAGCTACATTTCCCAACCGCATCTGTCCACTGTACCAAGACATCAGAGACACATACTTCCCACAGATTACAGATCACCCACGGAAAAACTCCCATATATCTGCTGCATGGGTGACGTACAACAATGTGCAAACACAGCAGCAAGATTCGTGAGCTGCTGTGACAGGAGAAGGATATCAAATGGAACACAACCACCCTAAAGACTACTAATCATTGTGTT
>NC_136795.1:46563953-46566453 GCF_951216825.1 Electrona antarctica
CACTCACCTTCACACACTCACATTCACACACTCACATTCACACACTCTCATTCACACACTCTCATTCACACACTCACATTCACACACTCACTCTCACATTCACACACTCACATTCACACACTCACTCTCACATTCACACACTCACATTCACACACTCACATTTCACACATTCACATTTCACACACTCACATTCACACACTCACATTCACACTCACATTCACACACTCACATTCACACACTCACATTCACACACTCACTCACATTTCACACACTCACATTCACACACTCACATTCACACACTTACATTCACACACTCACATTCACACACTCACATTCACACACTCACATTCACACACTCACATTCACACACTCACATTCACACACTCACACACTCACATTCACACACTCACATTCACACACTCACATTCCACACACTCTCACACACCGATGGTGGAGGACACCAAACGCAAGGCACCAACCTGCTCATCGGGAGCAATTAGGGGTTCAGAGTCTTGCTCAAGGACACTGACTCTGGGGGAGCCCACGGGGATCGAACCGGGGAACCTCACGGTTCCCAAGTGGCCGCTCTACCTCCCGAGCCACTGCCGCCCTAAGATGTACATCGTATCAGTGGTGGAAAGTAACTAAGTACTTTTACTTACGTACTTTACTGTACTTAAGTACAATTTTGAGGTATTTGTACTTTACTTGAGTATTTCCAATTTCCAGTTATTTTACTTCTACTCCACTACATCTCAGAGCCAACTACAATTATTTGAAAACTTTAGTTACTAGTTACTTTGGAGATTTTAATTTTGATTAGAACATATACATTATAACCACTAAAACCTATATACATTTCGGCCATTTGAAAATAGCCGATCTACAAGCTCACAATGCGTCGCGTTGCGACACATTGTGAACTTGTAGATCGGCTATTTTCAAATGATGTGCTATTTTCAATAGATTTTGTACACATTTTGAACTTGTGAAATGGTACATTCTGCACAATGAGTTACTTTTACTTTTAATACTTTTTGATGCCGATAGTTTGTACTTTTACTCAAGTACACTTTCAATTCCCTACTCTTACTTGTAACGAAGTATAGTTCTAAATTGCAGTATTGGTACTTTTACTTAAGTAAAACGATTGAGTACTTTTCTCACCGCTGCATCATATGAACCACGATGCCACGGCATCCATATTCTGGGGAACGTTTTAGCCTTGATAGATTGGACGTTTTATGTCATATAAAAAGCAGGGTTTTCATATTACCCATATATACCCATTTAGACCTGAGGACGATTCTACAAATGCCTTCTAAATCCTGACAGTTTTCAGGAAAAACCCATGTTTCAATATCAGTGGTGCTCAACCTTTTTCATGTTAAGGACCCCCAGAATTATCTGTATTTGGCCGCGGACCCCCCCCCCATTTGAAAATATGTTGTTCCAGGGACCCTCCCACAGAAGCAAAGATTTGAGTAAAAAACGTTCCACCCTGGAAGATTATATTCAAAGTTTTGCACCAAATTTTCAGGATTTTTCAAAAATAGCAGATCTACAAGCTCGTAGCGTGCCACTCGGTGCCGCGCTATGAGCTTGTAGGTCTGCTATTTTTCAATAGCTAAAGCATAACATAATGCTTTTAAACACCAAAAGGGGTTCCCGCCCCGGAATGGCTTAAATTCAACAGCGCCATTTCAAAATAAAGTATATACCTCTACCCCTCTTTCTCAGCCATTTTAATTATCACACTTGTAAAATAAAGTACCACCACGTGTACACGATACTTCACTAATCTAAAATCATGTTATTGATCACATGGACTACAGATTTATTTATGTTGTATACAGGATTGGTGGAAAAAAATGCTGACCCCGCTAGTCTCGGTCTCTGCTCCGTTGACTGATGGGGGCACAAATTGTGGCCGTTGTCGAGGTCACAGGGTGCAATGTGAGTGGAAAAGACATGCACGGTGTGCGTGCACATGCACATGCACATGCACGGTGGTGGTGCAATCTAACCCAGCGCTTTTTCAAGCCTCCCGTGTTCGAGGGAGGGAGGGAGGGATTCTACTACGTCCTCCCGGTGGGGGCTCCTCAGTGGCAGGTGAGTCAGTAGGATTATTGAATTCAGTGGTTGATGAGGGACTTGTGCTCTCTCTTTCTCTCTCTCTCTCTCTCTCTCTGTGTTAACTCATTTAGACCCGAGAACGATCCTACAAATGTCGTCTAAATCCTGACACGTTTTCTTGAAAAACCCATATGTTTCTATGTCAGTCGTTCTCAGACATTTCCATGTCAAGGACCCCCAAAAACATATGTAATCGGCCGCCGACCCCCCATCTGAAAATATGTTGTTCCAGGGCCCCCCCCCCCCCCCCCAGAAGCACCACACTTTCACGATTATATTTCAAAAATAGCAGACCTACAAGCTCGTAGCGCGCTGCGAGCTTGTAGATCTGCTATTTTTCAATAGCTAAAGTATAACATAATGC
>NC_136795.1:46568953-46576064 GCF_951216825.1 Electrona antarctica
GATGTCACTCGCTCATCCCCTGGTTCTATAAAGTCATGATGTCACTCGCTCATCCCCTGGTTCTATAAAGTCCTGATGTCACTCACTCATCCCCTGGTTCTATAAAGTCATGATGTCACTCGCTCATCCCCTGGTTCTATAAAGTCATGACGTCACTCGCTCATCCCCTGGTTCAATAAAAGTCATGATGTCACTCGCTCATCCCCTGGTTCTATAAAGTCATGATGTCACTCGCTCATCCCCTGGTTCTATAAAGTCATGACGTCACTCGCTCATCCCCTGGTTCTATAAAGTCACGATGTCACTCCCTCATCCCCTGGTTCTATAAAGTCATGATGTCACTCGCTCATCCCCTGGTTCTATAAAGTCCTGACGTCACTCACTCATCCCCTGGTTCTATAAAGTCATGATGTCACTCGCTCATCCCCTGGTTCTATAAAGTCATGATGTCACTCGCTCATCCCCTGGTTCTATAAAGTCATGATGTCACTCGCTCATCCCCTGGTTCAATAAAAGTCATGATGTCACTCGCTCATCCCCTGGTTCTATAAAGTCATGATGTCACTCGCTCATCCCCTGGTTCTATAAAGTCATGACGTCACTCGCTCATCCCCTGGTTCTATAAAGTCATGATGTCACTCGCTCATCCCCTGGTTCTAAAGTTCTAGAGACTGAAACTGAATGAAATCTATTCAAAAGACTATGACTAAAACTAAAATCAAAATTTGCTGCCAACACTGCTCCCAACGTCTTCCAAAACTGAGATATTTGCCAATCAAAACATATAAATAACCTATACATACCAGATTGAGAGTGCTATACTTTTGATTTGTATATCTGTTGTATCCCTGTTGGTATCTCTTGTTTTATGTAATACTTGACTGGAAGATATTTTCTTTGTAAGTGTATTGTGTGATACACTGTGATTGTTCTATTCTCATAACTACAAGCCTGTGACAAAAAACACCATGACTGCATCAAACGTAATTAGAGATGCCCCGATACTGTATCGGTATCGGATAAGTATCGGTATCGGCACTTATTTGTCATATCGGGTCATATCGGTATCGGTGAATATGCCAGTCTAACCACCGATCCGATACAGTGAGTAGTCTGCAATAAACACAACACGAAATATATAGCTAGATAGCTATAAACACGAGATCACAAGACTGGTATCGGTATTCGGTATCGGCTAACACAGAAACGGTATCGGGATCGGATTTCGGGAACGAAAAAGTGTATCGGGACATCCGATAATCAATATACTATACTATAGAAACTCTTCAAACATTTGGCCAAATTGTCCAATGATATAAGAAAGATGGAAACAATATTGTGAAAATAGCCAATCTACATGTACAAGCTTCACAACAAACTCCCACATTCCAAGTGCTTATCAAATATGATTATTGATTATGTTGCGGCCTGAGAAGGTTGTGAACCACTGATCTTGATCTATAGGATATATGTATCTCTGACATCTGAGAAATGCTCTTCACAACTAGGGATGGAGCTCAATAACTGATACCCGAAGGAATCCGATAACAAGCTTATTGAGTACCCGTTATCAATAAGCTTTGGGCTTATTGAGTACCTGTTATCAATAAGCTTTGGGCTTATTGAGTACCCGTTATCAATAAGCTTTGGGCTTATTGAGTACCCGTTATCAATAAGATTTGGGCTTATTGAGTACCCGTTATCAATAAGCTTTGGGCTTATCAAGCCTGTTATGGAGCATAACGGCCCATGACGTCATGTTTAAACAATCAAGACAAGAGGCGATAAGAAATAAATGTAATTATCCATGCTGGCACAAACATGTCGGTCTAAAAGTGTATCGATACCTGCCAACCAGCGCTGTCCAGGTAAACAAAATTACGCTTTTAAAGAGACGGTACACATATTAACCGGTTAAAAGTTTCTTTAATATTATTTTATTGGCAGAAATTGCTTTCCGTCTGTTAGAAAAAAGTACTGTATTTGAAGGCCCTAGTAAAAGATACTGGTTCTGTCCAGAATATATTGTCTCCTGTCTTTCCACAAAATGATAGAAAATGCTCGATAGTGGACTCGAAAAGAACCCGGCTCGATAAGCCTGATCGATAAGGTGCTCGTTATCAATACAAATTAACGAGGTCATTTTCTCAAAAATGATTATCCCATTCTGGGCCTTTTGGTGTTTTAACTAAGCATTATGTTATACTTTAGCTATTGAAAAATAGCAGATCTACAAGCTCATAGCGCGCCACCGAGTGGCGCGCTACGAGCTTGTAGGTCTGCTAGTTTTGAAAAATCGTGAAAATGCGGCACAAATCTTTGAATATATATTCTTTCAGAGCGAACATTTTTTTTTTTTTTCGACGTCAGGCCTAAATGGGTTAAACAGTGATTGTATATATATATCCATATCCATGGAGGTAACAAGCCGTCCGCTCGCTCTTCATTCTCTGTCTCACGTCGCAACGTCTTCTCATAACATGACGCATATCCAGCCAGTCGGCGGTGGAAGGGTTAAGAACTTAACCCATTTTAGACCTGACGTCGAAATTAAAAAAAAATGTCTTCTAAATCCTGACAGTTTTCACGTCAAGGACCCCCTAGAATTATATGTAATTGGCCACCGACCCCCATCTGAAAATATGTTGTTCCAGGGGACACCCCCAGAAGCAAAGATTTGAGTTAAAAACGTTCGCTCTGAAAGAATATATATATATTCACGGATTTGCGCCACATTTTCACGATTTTTCAAAAAATAGCTATGAGCTTGTAGATCTGCTATTTTTCCATAGCTAAAGTATTATAACATGATGCTTCAAACACCAAAAGGGGGTTTCCACCCAGAATGTGTTAAGAACTTAAATCACGGTCTGGGCCGGCCGAGCGGTCCAGGCAACGCGTTGCCTGGGTTCGAGTCCCGATCCCGACGACCTTTGCTGCATGTCTTCCCCCTCATCTCTCTCCCCCCTTTCCTGTCAAACCACTGTAATCTATCAATAAAAGGCAAAAGAAAAGCCCCAAAAATATAAAATAATAATAATAATAACTTAAATCACTCCCAGCTTAGGTGGTTCGGGCATCTGGTTAGGACGCCTCTCGGGCGTCTCCCTATAGGGAGGTCCTCGAGGCACGTCCCACTGGGAGGAGACCCCGGGGGGCAGACCAAGGCACAGTTGGAGGAAACCCAATCGACTCGCTGGCCTTGGAACGTCCCGGGATCCCCCAGGAGGAAGTCACTATAAATGTCTGGAACAACTCTGGAACAACTCTGGTGGAGCTGTTGCCCCCGCGACCCGACTACGGAGAAGCGGTTGCAGATGGATGGATGCATGGATGGACTCCCAGTCCCACGCCAAACTTTTATTCCTCTCTTCTTTTTTATGTTGTTAAGTTTCTCTCTCTCTCTTTCTCTGCAGCCTGTATCGTGTGTTGTTGTTGTTGTTGTTGTTTTGGACGTTCAAGGACCCCTTGCCGGTAACGTGCATAGGTGGCATAGGGGGCGACTGTGGCTCAGGAGGTAGAGCAGGTCGTCCAATGATCCATGGGTCGGCGGTTCGAATCCCGGCTCCTCCTGTCTACATGTCGAAGTGTCCTTGGGCAAGACACTGAACCCCAAATTGCTCCCGATGTGCTGGTTGGTACCTTGCATGGCTTCCGCCACAATCGGTGTATGCACGTGTGTGTGAATGGGTGAATGTAATGCACAATCTATGTAAAGCGCCATATAAATGCACCATTTACCATTTATAGGTGGCTGATTTGTATACCCTGATGAAAAATGACGCAATATTAAAAATACTACTAAACGCACACACGCCGACATTCCGTGCGTTTTAAAAGCTATAATAGGCCTATAGATAGATGTCATAAATATGTTTTTCCCCGCATTATTTCACTCGCGCGGTTTATCCAATATTAATTAATGATTATATTTCATCCATTTAACACAAAATCCACCCGCAACCCGCAACCATGCAGGCTAACTGCGGTCACCCGCGGCAACCACGGCTAAAACCGCCATCTGCGCATCTCTGACGCACAGACAGGGCTGTAGGGGATGATGATCAGCCTCTCTGCACACGCACACACACACACACACACACACACGCACACACGCGAGCGCACACACACACACGCGAGCGCACACACACACACGCGCGCACACGCACACACACACTCACACACACACACGCACGATCGCGTGAAGGTATAGTCAGGGCACACTGACACACACCTTTGTTCTCTGTCTCACCTCTGCCTTCTCTCCCTCACACTCTTTTGGTGTTATCTCTCACTTGTTACCCTCTCTCACTCCCCCCCCCCCCCCCCCCCCCCTCTCTCTCTCCCCTCTGTCTCTCTCCTGGGGGGGGGGGTGGAGGGGCGAGCGAGCGAGCGAGGCTGCCAAAGCGCCAGCGCTCGCACAGCAGTCTGCCGCCAACGAGGAGGAATGCGTGCGTCTCACTGATACAGTAGAGCGGTGCTTCTCAAAGTGGGGAGGGGGGCCGAGGACCTCCGGGCGTCCTTGAGGAGGTGCCCCGGGGGGGTCCCAGCTAAAGCTAAACCACTTAGTATATATCATCAGTAGCCTATATCGTTCATAAAAATCCAGAAAAAAAATATTGACACATTTCGGGTCCCTGTAACAAAAAAACGTCTTCGACTTGGAAAAAAAAATGAGATTGAACCAATGCAGTGTATGTAAACACACTGGAGGAACACACACACGCACACACACACACACACACACACACACACACACACACACACACACACACACACACACACACACACACACACACACACACTATTCGTAGTAATCAGTTTAAAACATGCTTAATCTAGAACGGACTAACAGAGAGAGAGAGAGAGAGTAGGCTATCATATTCAAAAATACAAAAAAAAAAAAAGTAAACAATCCCTGGAATCCAATTGTACTTCATCTGCTGCTTTCATAATATGAAGGTGTGCACGTGAGTGCGTGCACGTGAACGTGTGCACGTGAGTGCGTGCACGTAGCCTATTTGAGCATTCTCCTCAGGGACAGTGTTGCCATGTCTGCTTGTTACAAGCGACCTTGGGCTTGTTTTTCTGTGAACTTAAGTTGTGGTTTTTTGGGGGGTTTCTTGTTTCTCAAGCATTTTATGGTGTTGCTTCCCAATGTTGAACCCATTTACACCCGAGGACGATTCTTTAAAAAAATGGCTTCTGACACCAGGGCTCCACCAGGCGCGTCAGCGTCGCGTCTCCGTCACCGTCAGGGAATGTTCCCTTTTTAATCAATGAAGGGTGGCTCCACTGCCCGCGTTGCGTTGCGTTGACGGAGACGCGACGCGTGCATTCAAATTGAACCGGTGTGTTTTTTGACGCACGCGACGGAGACGCAACGCGTCCGATGGAGCCCTGGCGTAAGTCCTGACAGTTTTCTGAAAAACCCATGTTTCTATGTCAGTCGTTCTCAAACTATTTTATGTCAAGGACCCCCGAAATTATATGTAATTGGCCTCCGACCCCCCCATCTGAAAATATGTTGTTCCAGCGACCCCCCACCCCAGAAGCAAAAATATGAATCAAAAACATTCGCTCTGAAGGAATATATACTAGGCTATTCAAAGATTTGCGCCACATTTTCACGATTTTCCAAGAATAGCAGACCTACAAGCTCGTAGCGCGGCACCTATGAGCTTGTAGATCTGCTATTTTTCAATAGCTAAAGTATAACATTATGCTTAAAACACCAAAAGGGGTTCCCGTCCAGAATGGGTTAAACCAGTGGTTCTCAAAAAACGTTCATGTCAAGGACCTCCCAATGTAGTATGTATGGGGTAATGTGTATAGGGTAATGTGTATAGGGATGGGAATTATCCATTAGTTCATTAATTGACAGCCTAATTGATACATTTTGATAACCTTTTTGGTCGATTAACCCATTCAGGCCTGACGTCGAAATTAAAAAAAAAAAGTTTTCTAAATCACGACAATTTTCGGAAAGATTTGAGGCACATTTTAACGATTTCTCAAAAATAGCAGACCTACAAGTTCATAGCGCGCCACTCGGTGGCGCGCTATGAGCTTGTAGATCTGCTATTTTTCAATAGCTAAATTATAACATAATGTTTAAAACGCTAACGCTAACGTGACATGGATGCGTTCCAGGTCTCAATGGGTTAAAGCACTTTCACGAGTTACACGAGTTAAAGGGGAATACCACTCATTTTCAACATTTTACTATGTCATTAAAAAATCATGGTGATTCACATCTTGATGATGTCATCATGATGTATTTCACCATGTTTTTCAGACCTCCAGTTCTAGGAGGGGGACTTTTTTATTATTTCCACACAACACCTCTAAGGTATATTAATGACATAGTAACATGTTGAAAATGAGTGGAATGCCCCTTTAAGTGATTGTAGAACAGCTTCCCTCCAAATTACGAGTTACCTTTTCATTGTTTAATTTGCCTATTTAATACGTTTTAAGACGTACAGGGTTTCCACCAGACAGAGTGGGGATAGGTGTCGCGTCCGGATGACGTCACCGGAAAAAAAACCATTTCAGTCGCACTGGCGTGCAAAGGCTCCTGGGAAATTGAGTCCCAATGCATTCCAATGGCGGCGGTGGCGTGCAGCGGGCGCGTTCCTCCTCCGCCTGTGTTGTTGTTGTTGATCGCCACTTTGGGTTATTTTTCAACACTACGACAAAATATAAATGTTAAATGGTGCATTTATATAGCGCCTTTATCCAAGGCGCTTTACATTCACCCATTCACACACACATTCATACATCGATTGCGGTGGAAGCCGTGCAAGGTACCAACCAGCACATCGGGAGCAATTTGGGCTTCAGTGTCTCTTGCCCAAGGACACTTCGACATGTAGACAGGAGGAGCCGGGATTCGAACCGCTGACCCATGGATCATTGGACGACCTTGCTCTACCTCCTGAGCCACAGTCGCCCCGCAAAAGGAACCATTTTAACCAATTAACTGCTCGTGACGGAACGATTCCGCCAGTTAGAATCCAACCGGATCGCTGATTCCTTTTTTGTTTTTTGTTTTGGCTTGGCCTTTCCTTCTTTAGTGATCCTAGACGAGTTTGCGCATCCGCACTCC
>NC_136795.1:46576264-46741264 GCF_951216825.1 Electrona antarctica
TATATTCAAAGATGCGTGCCACATTTTCAAGATTTTCAAAAATAGCAGATCTACAAGCTCGTAGCGCGGCACTCAGTGCCACGCTATGAGCTTGTCAATCTGCTATTTTTTTCTTTTTAAATAATGCTTAAAACACCAGAAGGGGTTCCCGTTCAGAAATGGGTTAATGGATATTAACCACTTCAATTATTCAGATAGCCAGATAGCAGATCTACAAGCTCGTGTCGCGGCACTCGGTGCCGTGCTACGACGTGCAAATGTGGCGCAAATATTTGAAAATATATTCCCTGGAACAACATATTTTCAGATGGGGGTCCGTGGGCAATTACATATAATGTTTGGGGGTCCCTTGACATGAAATAGTTTGAGAACCACTCATATAGAAACATAGGTTTTATAGAAAACTGTCTGATTTAGAAGCCTTAAAAAAAAAAAAATCAGCCTCAGGTCTAATACAGCATCAATATCATTCTAACCACTTTATCCAGATTTTATACGTTGGCAGTGACACACTGCCAGCCTGCACACCTGCCATTTTTTAACATAACATTTTTGTATTGGAAAATGTTCAATCATTTCGATTTTGTTTCACACCAATCTTCTCTTCCGGGACAAAATATCTTTTCAGATCGTGGTCCGACCGTGTTGTCAAATACATATATCTTTTTTTTTTTGGGGGGGGGGGGGGGTCCTTGGACATAAGACCCACTGCTCTGGTATAACACAATATCTATACCCATTAGCCATTATCCCTTTTTACGTTTAATATTCCAAGAGGCCTCCACAAAAAAATGTGGGCCACACAGTTCAGGAACACTGGAGTAGGTCTATAGCAGTGGGGGCGGGGGGGTGGTGAGGGGGGGGTCGGGGGGGGGGGGGGGGTGGAATGGGGGTCAGGGTTGCCGAGGACAACGGATCAATGCGCGGAGTGCTGCGGACGGAGGCGGCGCAGGTGATGTGGGGAGGGGGGAGGGGTGGAAGGGGGGGGGGGGGGCAGGAAGGGGGTCAGTCCTCTCTGTTACCATAGCGATGGGAGGAGGACAGCGGTGGCGTTGGATACTGTTACTAGGCAGGAGGAGCACGGCTGCATGGCTCCCCGCCGTCATGAACCATGCCGTTGCCAGGTTCTGCGAGGGGAAATAAAAGGCAACCGGTGTCTATAATACGAAAACAAGTCCCAAAAGTGGTTTGCATGTACTCCTCGTGTCCCCCTATATAGGGCAGGGGTTCTCAACGTTTTTTTGGCCAGGGGGACCCCCGGAAATGCTTTGTGCCATGTCTCGCGACCCCTGCCCGGCCCACCCCTTGCCACCACCAATACAAATTTACCGCTACAATAACCTTAATAATAGAGACAATATCATAAATGATTACTGAAACCAGATATAATCATTATGGAAAATGTATGCATGCACTACGTGTACTACAGGTATGTAAAGTCAACTCTACATTTCCATTTTCCAGCCATTCAGTTGCAAAAAATTTAATTAAAATTAAAATTAAATTAAATAATTTGGGGACCCCCCCAAAATAATTTGGCGACCCCAAGGGGTCGCGACCCACGGGTTGAGAACCCCTGCCCTAGGGTAGGTAGGTACACTCACGAAAAACATGCAGTAATCCTGGTAACTACTAAACTAGGGTAACCCAGGTGGTGACTATAGGGTAACCATGCGTTTCTGCCTTACAAACAACATGGAACGGATCCATTAATAAGCCTAATTGCACAACCCAGTGGTCATTCAGATGTACTGCAGTACAGCAACATTACAAGACAACAAGAGACACATTCATCCTGGTTTTGATGATGTATCTTCTCGTTGCTTTTGACAAATCATCCGGAGTGCTTTGGATAAAATACCAAATAATTCATATTTTCTGACTTTCAATCAAGCATTAAGACAAAATAAGGTTGTGCATCACATGTACAGTAACTGCAAGTTATAACTGTTTATACATTAAGGGGCCTAGAAGACAATATGCTCTGTATATCACGGGGCTCTACAATGCAATGGAAAAGTAGGGAGCTATAATTAGGCTAATTGACATTTGTAAGTAGCCTACTCTGTGAGGCTATAATGGCCAAACTCTGGAGGAGTAACACTATTAGGCCAACAGTGCCACCTTGTGGTGCTTGTGTATATGAAGAGCTTCTCTGTGAAATTGACTTGAATCACTCTTGCACTTCAGCTTTGAGAACAGAAATGTGCTCATTCAAAAAGGTAAACAAAGCAATATTCCAGCTCTCTGCTAGAACTGTTGCAAAACACCATTTATCCAAAGCGCTTTACAATGTGCATTACATTCCCCATTCGCGCGCACGCACACGCACACGCACACACACACACACACACACACACACACACACACACACACACACACACACACACACACACACACACACACACACACACACACACACACACACTCAGTTACAGTAGGGGCTCAGCGTCTTGCTCAAGGAAACTTCTTGAAAAATTAGAGTTTACACAATTAGAGAATGTAGAAGAATTGTTATTTTGATCAACGTTTGCCAAAAGCATGGAATTGTAGACAACATTTTATCCGACGACAACAATATATTGTTTAGTTTTGGGTCTGTTAGTCTAAATGTGATCGAATGGTGGTCAGTGGCTCAAAAGCCGAAGAAATACCTTGAAATGGACCTTGAAATTAAACAGGTTGAAATCCACTGGTGTGGGACATGGCTGTGTTGTTGTTGCTGTCATGAGTTAAACATCTATAAGGGTCCATTCGGTTACCAACTCTCCATCATTTAGTATGGGGACCACCTGGAACCCTCTGAAGACAAGGACCACTGGTTTGAAAACCACTGTCCTACACCACCAATCATGAATCCTCCATTCATGTCCTCTCATTTACAAATTAATTCTACTTTTACCCTCCCATTCCTTCAGGTCTGATGATGCCCACCTCCTGGACGACCCAAAGACAATTAGGACCAACCTGGGCCAACACAGAGGTGACAACAACAGGGCTTTCTCAGTTGCAGCCCCCCTCCCTCTGCAACTCACTCACAGCTCACGTCAAAGCCTTTTCCCTGTTCACAACCTCCCTCAAAACACCTGTCATAACATGTTACTGCCTCATCCCACTGATATGTCAACCACACACCTACAATTTCACTCTGCCATGTTGATATCTGACCAGTTTTTTTTTTGTCAGGTGAAACCCAATCTGAGAATCCCATCGGCAAATATTCGGGAAAACAGCGACCCCTGACGTGAGTCAACAGTCTGTCTTGAGAGACGAGGTGAAACCTGACTAATGAAAGCTCATGAAATGTATAGACGACCATAGAGGACCTAGTCATACCGACGGCCTAGCCTGATTGGCTGCCACACACGCTGCCTAAGCCAATGGGGAGTGTGGTATGATTGCCTGCCTCCTAAGCTATGCCACACGCACCGCAGCGAGCAAGCTGTACAACCGCAGCCTCGAAGCGGCAACAGCTGCTAATGTTATGACCTAGTCGTAGGCAGCAGGAAAGAACAAAGACAAAAAGGGGGACAACGGAGGACAGCGTCTGTTTCACCTGACACATTATTACTATGTAATCATTCCTTGTTTTTTTCTTTCTTTCTTTGTCTTTCAACCAGTTCTAGGAAATGATGGAGCTTGTATGAGCATTCAAACACCCACTTTTCTAACAGCTGTAATGTACCTGGGATGTGACATTACAAATTAGACCATCAATACAAGTTAACCCATTTAGACCTGAGGACGCATCTGTGTCATATTATAGCTTTTAACTCACCATGTTCAGAAATCTAGGCCTTTTAGAAGACCTGGGATGGATCGATGACAAGCAAAGAGTCCATGAGTAGATGACATGTGCATGATGATCCGATCCGCCCTCTGTTGTCTGCTACAATGATCCACACACTTGGATTTCTGGATCGTCTCGGTTCTGGAAATTAAACACAGCAAAATGTTTAATATTAATTATTAGAAATGTCCCGATACTGTATCGGATCGGCCCTTATTTGGTCATATCGGTAAATATGCCAATCTAACCATCGATCCGACACAGGGGGTAAGGGGTTGACACTATGGCAGGTACATAAAATGTTGGGCATGTGGAGTTTGCTTTTGAGTTGCCCAAACTGTGCACATTGAGTGAGGAGTCTGCTATAAACACAACACGAGATACATATAGATAGCTATAAACACTATTCCCAGTCGGGGGCTTCAAAATAAGATATATTTTCTCTTTTATTATTATAAATATTATTCTCTGGTATCGGTATTCGGTATCGGCTAACACAGATATTGTGGTATCGGGATCGGAAAGGAAAAAAGTGTCGGGACATCCCTATATAATAATTATCTATTATAAGTAAAACAAACAAATATATATATATATATATATATATAGAAACCATTCCCACAATCAAATTGCATTAAATCAAGCAGTTGTGTGATATTGACCCTCAGACCCAGTGCATATTTGTACAATCAAGCCTATATCATTCCACACAGGAGTGTGACATGCACTCTAGTCTCTCGAGAGTAGTTGACTCCGTCAAATTCAAGGAAAAGAGGGCACTGTTTTTCCTTTATTTTTTGAAGATGGGTTCTCAGATTGCATTGTATGCACTCTCTAACTAACTTATGGTCCAATATAATAAGGTCTTAGATTGCCATCTAGCGGCCAAACACATCAATGGCCAACGTAACGCATATGCACACAGAATTGGATTCGACAACATCACACAAATGGAATAAATGTAGCACACACAAGGAGACAATTAGTGTGTCTAAATTAGGTTCGATTTAACACTAACAACTTTTAGTCACCTTTAGCTCTGGTCCATCTCCTAACGCTATCCTGGGGAACCAGAGCAAAATAACCAACAATTTCAGTTGAACAATCACACACAACACACGTGCAAATTAAATACAATACAAGACACCGCACTTACGGTTTCCATAATAATACACACGTACATGACACATATTCCAACGGTAAGGTGTAAATGAAACTTGGTGGCATTTTACTGGAAACTGACATGTTGTTTCTGCTCAACTTTAACTTTACATCCATGTGATGTAAATAAGGAACGACGAGCCTTCTACACCTGCTGGGTTTGGGGAAGGCATTGGAAGACGTACCGGAGTCGGGAGTTCGGACCCAATTCGAGTGGGCACGAACGCATGCGCGCGCACCAGGTGCGCACACACACACACACACACACACACACACACACACGCGCACACACACGAAGGGACAAAGGTGACACCCACTGCATGTTATAGATGTATAAAGAGATGGGACACCGGAGTTGGGAGTTAGAAAGATTTGTTGGAGTTGGTTCATGATGGACAGGCTTGGCCTGGCCTGAATGTGCTATACTATGGAAAGATGACTTTGTTATGCTTGTAACTTGATGTAACTATGGGAGATGCCTTGTTTGAATAAAGAAGGACTTTGCCTGGGAATCGCAACTCATGTCGTGCTACATTAGGAAAAGAAGGTAATAATCCACGGACCCCTGTGAAGGAAAGTTACCACAGTACATAGGAGGCTTTCAACTCTCAACTGTCAGTAAGAAGTCGGTGATGATGATGTATACGATAAGAGCGCCCCTCACTTAATTCACACAGGTGTGATTTTCATTGTAATCCACATTTATTTCAATGACAAAGAAAGAACATGTAATTGTATTTTTCCAGGTCCAGATCATCTTTGGGGGCTGGGCATAGTTCCCGATCAGGGTCAGGAGAAAGTCGTGCTGTTCTCCGCTGTGGACGGACGCCAGGTGGGCATCTTGAGACTGGCAGTTCTTCTCTGCGTCGTTCCAGGTCAGGTGTGTATAGGTATGTACTTGTAGCAGCGAGCATTGAAGCTGAACCAGAACATTGGACAGTTCCCTTGATCCAGCTTCACCTCGGCCAAGGGACTGGCGTGCACGGAGCCTACATACACACACGCATGGAACCTATACTTTCTGGCCTCGACACGCACACACACACATAATTGTATTTTTCCTTTTTTTGCCGAGAGTTTGGAAAGAAATGTCCAGTAAGAGAGGCTATGTGCGTGAGTCGTGACATCATGATCGTACCCGAACGCCGCTACTGAGTGGCAAAAAAAAGACTTTCGGGCCTCATGGCAGCCCATTCATCCAAACAGAAAAGTCCTATCTGATTGTATTAAACAACGTTAAGCTCATCAACGTTGCAGCTGTATGGAAAGCTTGAATTATCCTCTTTCTATCTGCAAAGTTTTTATTCAAAGAAAGATTCAATATTCAAAGGTTTGCAGAGATTTCACAAATATCAGATTTACAAGCTCATATTGCAGCACAGCGCAGAGCGACTGTGTTTTGGGGTGACCGTTGGTAGGCTATTCTCCTTGACAACCATGCAGTCTTATGCAAGGCTGTGTTTTGGGGTGACCGTTGGCAGGCTATTCTCCTTGACAACCATGCAGTCTTATGCAAGGCTTTTTGTTTTATGTTCTGTTTATTCATTTTTAGTTTTTTACAAATATAGAAGTACATTGAGAAATACAAACAGAGTAACAAATACAAATACAAAAAACTAAAACAACACACACAACAACAAAACAACAACACAAATTCCAAATCAAGACAACCAAAGAACATTCAAAACAAAACAAAATAAAATAAATATATATAAAAAATAATAAACAACTCCAATATAGTCAATATACAAATCAGTTCATGGTCACAAACATCATCCAGACAAGACATGTTGGCTAGTCAGGTGACAGCTATTCAGGTTCAATCGGGGGCACGAGTGTAAGGCGGTCAACATGATAGAAAAGGCTGCCATGCTCTACTGAATTTGGAGATTGAGCCACGCAATGTGTATTTAATTTTTTCCGATTTTAAAAAGTATAGTATGTCAGATATCCAACGGGAATGTGAAGGGGGGTATGTTTTTTTTCCAATGCATAAGAATAAGACGTCTTGCCAGAAGTGTCACAAAAGCGACAAGGTCAGATTGATATTTAGGCAGGGGGATAGTTTCAGGAAGGACGCCAAATAGGGAAATAATAGGGGAATATGGCTCTATGGGCAACTGTAACACATCTGAAATAGTATCAAATATAGCTGACCAAAAAGACTGTAAGCCTGGACAGGTCCAAAACATATGAAGAAGATTAGCTGGAGCCTGGTGGCATCTATCGCACGTTGGATCGACACTATCATAAATCCTGGCTAACCGAACCTTGGTCCAGTACACCCGGTGGAGAAATGTACATTGCAACACCCCATGGTTGCCTTATGCAAAGCTTAAAATGGATTTTAAATAGCATGTTCTTTAGACTGATGCGCGGTATAGAGCTCTGGTCCGAAAACGTCTGGACACACCACTGCTGCTCTGATGACTTTGAACACGCCGAGTGTTCATTGTGATAAATAAATAATTAACAAGTATAATTCATGTGCAGCATAATAGGCTAGTTTAATATAATAATGAATGTCTCTGAATTGTGTTTCACGATGGAGACACTCTGAAATGATGGCACCTGCAGTAAACACAATGGATTATATTTATCTCATGCTCTTTTATTGTGTAGACTGTAGAGTACAAGTCTTGCAGTACAAGACACGTCAGTGAGAGTTGAATCACACATTCCACTCCACAAGGACACGTGTTTGTACGAAGCACGCACACAGAAGGTAATGCGTATTTAGAACATGAAGCGTCACACCACCATTGATTGGAAGGGCCGCCACATTGTGTAAGCACACAGTTTTGACCTGTACCACCATCTGGCTGACCGGCACTATACCAGTTGGTGTGGTTCACATTGGAGCCGTCAGACCACTTCCATCCACCCTCTACGTAGAGGTCATTCGGTCCAATCCAGGTCCAGATCATCTTTGGGGGCTGGGCATAGTTCCCGATCAGGGTCAGGAGAAAGTCGTGCTGCTCTCCGCTGTGGACGGACGCCAGGTGGGCATCTTGAGACTGGCAGTTCTTCTCTGCGTCGTTCCAGGTCAGGTGTGTATAGGTATGTACTTGTAGCAGCGAGCGTTGAAGCTGAACCAGAACATTGGACAGTTCCCTTGATCCAGCTTCACCTCGGCCAAGGGACTGGTGTTTACCTCATGTTTACCATGAGGACCAAATGTAATTTGGCCACCAACCCCCATCTGAAAATATGTTGTTCCAGGAACCCCTCAGAAGCAAATATTTGAGTTAAAAACGTTCGCTCTGAAAGAATATATATTCAAAGATTTGTGCCACATTTTCACGATTTTTCAAAAATAGCAGACCTACAAGCTTGTAGCGCGCCACACGGTGGCACGCTACGAGCTTGTAGATCTGCTATTTTTCAATATCTAAAGTATAACAATGCTTAAAACACCAAAAGGGGTTCAAAGCACCTACCCCTCAAAATGTCTGCATGCCACTGGCCTTGCTAGCTGCTTGGCCTGCCTTTTGGAAAGGCTGGCCATTCCTAGGCCCCTCACAACCAACCTGTGCACATGCCCTAAGGTCCCAAAGATAACACCTAAAAGTTTACATCTGTATAATAGCTGTGAGATGGTCTGCTCTAGCTGTTGACATTTCAGCACTTTGGTTAGAAAGGCTTCCTCCAGGCTGTAGTCGAAGGTACAGCCGACCTCGAGAATGAAAACCTCTCTATGGTTTTCATTGACAACAAAGACGTCAGTGGTGTTAGGCTGAAATGTTAGAGAACACGGAGTCATCAACACAGGCTAAAATGTTTGGCTTCACAGTAGAATTAATGCTATATACACCAGGAAGACCTGAAATGGATATCAAATCCACTATTCTGTCATGTCTACTTATGTAGAGGCCTACTGTATACAATTTTCAATTCATCAGAACATTTAAAGTATTGAAAATCACTCCATACAAAATCATCATTGTACCCGGAAGTTATGGCGAGAACGCCTACTAAGTGTGAACCTACTTTCTGGCCTTGACAATCTGATTGCATTAAACAATAAACTTACTTTTACTACTCACTTTATGCACATGCATGGCCCTCTAGAACGGCATTCTACGGGGGGGGGGGGGGGGGGGTTGTACAGCAACCTTATGATTCCATTATCTAAAAGACAAAGATCTCTGTGTCTACAACTCAGTTGTGGGATCTTAGCCCATGCAGCATCTTGAGACTGGCAGGTATAGAGTAAATGGTAAATGGTGCATTTATATAGAGCGTCGCAGTCCCGCCCCCTTCCATGACGACGCCAGGCCCAGGAAATGAATCCCAATGCATTTTTCCCATAGACATTTCAAAAAGTCTTTATTTAAAGACCTTTTAAGCGTCGTACGAAGCCAACTCGAGTCGTGACAAATCATGACAACAAACACAATATTTTGGACCAAACAAATAATTACAAAGAAGAAAAACAACAAAAAAAAGTATTGTAACCTGCCGTTTTTTTCTACTTTCTACTTTCTACTTTGTTTGGCCCAAAACATTGTGTTTATTGTCATGATTTGTCACGACAAGAGTTTTGTCCGCGGCGTAAACAAATAAATACACACATAAATACTTTCTGAAAAGTCTATGAGGAAAATGAACAGGGATTTATTTTCCGGGACTCTCGAGGGGGCGGGACTGCGACGCTCTATAGGCTAGCACTTTTACATAGTTTGTGCATTACATTCACCCATTCATACAGGAAACCATGGTTTCCGTGGAGGAAAACTTAATTGGCAATACAAAAAAATTGTGACCAGATTTGACTGAGAGACTGCCATCGCGCAAATTACCGCTTTTCACCAGAGAAAAACGTTTTTTTTTTTCTCAACTTGCATTTTTCTGCAAGACATTACTCTATAAGCCATATCTCCAAAACTGGTGGGTCAAACTGAACAACCAATATGTCAATTTGAAGCTATGATTCCCTGCTTTCATATGACGTGAAAAAACGAAAATTCAAAAAAATCCAATGGCAGTCCCTCAGTCAAATTTAGTCACAAATGTCCACCACAGCCCAGCATGACGATAAGCCCTAGGATCAACTGTGGGGAGCGCAACAAGGCACACAGCGGTAACATTGCAGTCAGAGAAATGCAAAACGGAGACTTATCTAATGTATTAAAATAATTTATTCAAATGGATAAAAAATAAAATGCGTTTAGGATGCTGTGCCGGGACTACTTTCATTTAAAAAAAACTGAGTGGTGCAAGGTCTTATATAGCCTGATCAGCTGTGGTCTGACGTAATGTCAGTGACCATGGTAACCATGCTCACCTGTGCACGGACACGTATACAGGTACACAAACATAGATACAGACAAACACACACGGGTACTACGGTGATGTCAGTGACGTCACATACTAACCATAGCAACCATGCTCACCCGCACAGGCACAAACACACACGGGTACTAACAAAGCCAGTTGTTGGTGTGGTTTGCACCACTCAAAAACAGTAGAACCAATTTGGAGGTTTTGTGGAGACAAAGAGACCCCCACACACAGTCCATCCAGAAGCAGAGTTTTTGATTGATTGATTGAAAAAAGTATTAACAGTTTGCAGAATTACAGTACATTTCAAGCACAAACTCAATACAAAGGCTGTTAACTGTGAGTGGACGACCCAATTAAGCATTACACTTGAAGCAGAGCAGCAGACTGCGGTGGTTTGAGAGTGGAGGAGGCCATGAGGTCCCCGTGGTGGTTTGAGAGTGGAGGAGGCCATGAGGTCCCCGTGGTGGTTTGAGAGTGGAGGAGGCCATGAGGTCCCCGTGGTGGTTTGAGAGTGGAGGAGGCCATGAGGTCCCCGTGGTGGTTTGAGAGTGGAGGAGGCCATGAGGTCCCCGTGGTGGTTTGAGAGTGGAGGAGGCCATGAGGTCCCCGTGGTGGTTTGAGAGTGGAGGAGGCCATGAGGTCCCCGTGGGGTAACATGGTCTAGAGTGGTTTGAGAGTGGAGGAGGCCATGAGGTCCCCGTGGGGTAACATGGTCTAGAGTGGTTTGAGAGTGGAGGAGGCCATGAGGTCCCCGTGGGGTAACATGGTCTAGAGTGGTTTGAGAGTGGAGGAGGCCATGAGGTCCCCGTGGGGTAACATGGTCTAGAGTGGTTTGAGAGTGGAGGAGGCCATGAGGTCCCCGTGGGGTAACATGGTCTAGAGTGGTTTGAGAGTGGAGGAGGCCATGAGGTCCCCGTGGGGTAACATGGTCTAGAGTGGTTTGAGAGTGGAGGAGGCCATGAGGTCCCCGTGGGGTAACATGGTCTAGAGTGGTTTGAGAGTGGAGGAGGCCATGAGGTCCCCGTGGTGGTTTGAGAGTGGAGGAGGCCATGAGGTCCCCGTGGTGGTTTGAGAGTGGAGGAGGCCATGAGGTCCCCGTGGTGGTTTGAGAGTGGAGGAGGCCATGAGGTCCCCGTGGTGGTTTGAGAGTGGAGGAGGCCATGAGGTCCCCGTGGTGGTTTGAGAGTGGAGGAGGCCATGAGGTCCCCGTGGTGGTTTGAGAGTGGAGGAGGCCATGAGGTCCCCGTGGTGGTTTGAGAGTGGAGGAGGCCATGAGGTCCCCGTGGGGTAACATGGTCTAGAGTGGTTTGAGAGTGGAGGAGGCCATGAGGTCCCCGTGGGGTAACATGGTCTAGTTCCATCACAGCGTCCACTGGACTGTGAACATCTGTGACATCGGCAGGGCCAGGCTGGTCACTGTCAACGCCTGGAGTGTGACAGAAAGAGAGACCGTGAGAGAGAGAGAGAGAGAGAGAGAGTGTGGACATAAAATCTATGCCATGACATAAAAAGGGATAAAAGTTAAATCAGACAGCTAGGCTGACTACAGTAACTGCTTTAATACAGTGGTCGGTGGCAGCTTATAACACATTAAGTACCGGGATTTCTTCCAAAATAGGAGCTTACCCGTACCGGGCAGATAGGGATGGCAGATATTACTCTGAAAGCACCCCCCCCCTTCCGTATTTTACTCTGAAAGCCACCCCCCCCCCCCCCCCTTCCGTTCTTTACTCTGAAAGCCCCCCCCCCCCCCCCCCCTTCCGTTCCGTATTTTACTCTGAAAGCCCCCCCCCTTCCGTTCCGTATATTACTCTGAAAGCCCCCCCCCCCCTTCCGTTCCGTATTTTACTCTGAAAGCCCCCCCCCCTTCCGTTCCGTATTTTACTCTGAAAGCCCCCCACCCCTTCCGTTCCGTATTTTACTCTGAAAGCCCCCCCCCCCTTCCGTTCCGTATATTACTCTGAAAGCCCCACCCCCCTTCCGTTCCGTATTTTACTCTGAAAGCCCCCCCCCCTTCCGTTTCGGATATTACTCTGAAAGCCACCCCCCCCCCCCCTTCCGTTCTTTACTCTGAAAGCCCCCCCCCTTCCGTTCCGTATTTTACTCTGAAAGCCCCCCCCCCTTCTGTTCCGTATTTTACTCTGAAAGCCCCCCCCCCTTCCGTTTCGTATTTTACTCTGAGAGCCCCCCCCCCACTTCCGTTCCATATTTTACTCTGAAAGCCCCTCCCCCCCCTTCCGTTCCGTATTTTACTCTGAAAGTAACCCCCCCCCACCCCCCCCCCCCCCCCTTACGTACAAAACCGGGAGGCATAATGTTCCGTCTTTACATTACGCTCGTACATCTACCGATTTTCCAAAGTCATCCCCCAAATTTCAGACACCATAGAGCACCGAAGTCCTGACGTCACTGTCAGTAGAGGGCGCCAGTCCACAGGTTCGTGTACTTTTTGCATTGTGTTTGAAAAATAAACCGATCATCTCTGCCTTTTCACTCATATGGATATGAAGCATCGACTGAAGGTGGAAAACTGGAAATGTACAAATATACCCAAAGAGTAACAAAATAAGCGCCAGAAACGAGTCAAACAACCCAGAGACTACATTTCCGGGTAGGCAGGGTGGCTGCCCGTCGCACAACATAAACTGACATGTTAATTATGTTCTTTTAATTTAATTTAAAATTAAAGAATCTCAGGAACGCAATGTGTTGACATCTGGGCGTGACGTATAGGCCTATTAGCAGCGACATTGCTTTCATATGTAGTTTCAAGGCTTTTGCGGCCACATTCATTCCATTTTCTCCAGAAACTGGCTGTATCAAATATGAATGGACATCATTAACGACGCACAGCCACTCCCCTGACAGAAAGGCTGGGATGATCAGTTTATTTTTCAAACACAGTTCATATATGAAGCGACCTAAAATCGGGGATTTCAATGCAACTAAAAAAATCTCACCCGTTTGAACTGAGTGGTGCAAGGTCTCATATAGCCTGATCAGCTGTGGTCTGACGTAATGTCAGTGACCATGGTAACCATGCTCACCTGTGCACGGACACGTACACAGGTACACGGACACGTACACAGGTACACAAACATACAGACAAAGCTGGTTGTTGGAGTGGTTTGCACCACTCAAAAAGACATGAACCTGTGTACTGGCGCCCTCTACTGAAAGTGACGTCAGACTTCGGTGCTCTATGTACTCAAACTTGTAGAACAAGTAATTTTTGCCGTGCAACACCGCCACATGGCGAAGTATTGGGGAAAAAATGGCTGAAGCGTTTGAGTAGCGCCGAGTCAGCCAGAACTCACCTTGGTGTCGGAGCGGTACGTGAAATCCAGGACTTTCTCCCCGTTGGCCCAAACGTAGCGCGGCGCGGAGGGCAGGCCGAACACCCGCAGACCACCCAGAACCAGGCCGTCTAGCGCCCCGCTCAGCCTGAGAGGGTCACTCACCACCTGGGACTGGAGAGAGAGAGAGAGAGAGGTCACTCACCAAGCTTGTAGATCTGCTATTTTTCAATAGCTAAAGTGTAACATAACGCTTGAAACACCAAGAGGGGTTCCTGCCCAGAATGAGTTACGTTGGGCTTAATTTCACCAGAGCCATAGAGTATAGACAGAGTTACGCAAACTCTGTTCACTTCATGGGGCTTCAGTCCAATGGCGGCTCTTCTACATAGACTTCTATTGGTTTGTCCCTATTTGAAGGCTTCAAATAGGGACAACCGGAAATTTACGGAATCCATTGGAGTCCATGGGCTCGCACGAGTACATGAACCACGTGACCGTGCTGTTTTCTGCCCCCTCAATGTCACAACTCTTCTATTAGATGGCTCTGAGTTTCACGGATTTCACGGAGGGCCCTCTGAACTTTAGAAGGACCAGAGAGTCTTCTTCGACTCCTCAAAAGCACCCGTTTCTGAAGACACTGTTTTGTTTCATCACTGACCTGTCCTGCGACGAAGAGGAGGTAGCAGTAGCGTCCCGTCTGGAAGGTGTCCAGACTGTCCCCGTCGTCCCAGAACAAGTCCCCCCAGGCCCAGCCTCCTGCAGACAGCGCCACCGTCAGGAAGAAGGGGTTCCCGCGCGAGGCTGTGGTCGTCAAGGCTGGCTCCTATACATTAAATGTCAACATAATAAAAAAAGAAAAAAAGAAAACTCAACTTCTGATACATAATGAACCCACCTGCTGTGGGACAATGTGTCCTTCTCTCACATGGTACATAATGAACCCACCTGCTGTGGGACAATGTGTCCCTCTCTCACATGGTACATAATGAACCCACCTGCTGTGGGACAATGTGTCCCTCTCTCACATGGTACATAATGAACCCACCTGCTGTGGGACAATGTGTCCTCACATGGTACATAATGAACCCACCTGCTGTGGGACAATGTGTCCTCACATGGTACATAATGAACCCACCTGCTGTGGGACAATGTGTCCTTCTCTCACATGGTACATAATGAACCCACCTGCTGTGGGACAATGTGTCCCTCTCTCACATGGTACATAATGAACCCACCTTCTGTGGGACAATGTGTCCTCACATGGTACATAATGAACCCACCTGCTGTGGGACAATGTGTCCTCACATGGTACATAATGAACCCACCTGCTGTGGGACGATGTGTCCCTCTCTCACATGGACGTTGATGGTGTCGAGAGGGGCGGACAGGAGGAGGTACTGCCCCCTGCTGTAGAACGGCTGACCCTGTAGGACACAGAAAACAGTAGGGGACGAAAATAAAATCCATTTGTAGATCAACCGTTCTGTGGTGTGCGGACGATTATGAATCGATTTCACAAATGTCAATAATCGCTGTATGTATATATTCTTTTAATGTATACTTTGTTTTTGTATGTCGGTACAGAATTCATAATCTTTTTAAGAACGCTGCTTAATGCTTTTGTTTGTTTGTAGTGTAACAAAAGATAATGCAAGTAAATTAATCTGTTGTCATTATAGATCATTAGAAAGCACTTTGATTATTAGTCACACAGGGAGGGGGATATAAATCATGTATTGGGATTGAGATGCCTCGTGATCGATTTATAATCCAATCGTAGCCCTCAGAATCTGAATCAAATTGTCAGGTACCTAGAGCTTTCCAAAATTCCACATCGTGCAGACTGTACCAAGTGCCAGGGGGCAGGTAGTAGGTACGGTGCACTTACATTGTGCAGACTGTACCAAGTGCCTGGGGGCAGTTAGTACGTACGGTGTACTTACATCATGCAGACTGTACCAAGTGCCAGGGGGCAGTTAGTACGTACGGTGTACTTACATCGTGCAGACTGTACCAAGTGCCAGGGGGCAGTTAGTAGGTACGGTGTACTTACATTGTGCAGACTGTACCAAGTGCCAGGGGGCAGGTAATAGGTACGGTGTACTTACATCGTGCAGACTGTACCAAGTGCCAGGGGGCAGTTAGTAGGTACGGTGTACTTACATCGTGCAGACTGTACCAAGTGCCAGGGGGCAGTTAGTAGGTACGGTGTACTTACATCGTGCAGACTGTACCAAGTGCCAGGGGGCAGGTAATAGGTACGGTGTACTTACATCGTGCAGACTGTACCAAGTGCCAGTTAGTAGGTACGGTGTACTTACATCATGCAGACTGTACCAAGTGCCAGGGGGCAGGTAGTAGGTACGGTGTACTTACATCATGCAGACTGTACCAAGTGCCAGGGGGCAGTTAGTACGTACGGTGTACTTACATCATGTAGACTGTACCAAGTGCCAGGGGGCAGTTCATAGGTACGGTGTACTTACATCGTGCAGACTGTACCAAGTACCAGGGGGCGGTTAGTAGGTACGGTGTACTTACATCATGTAGACTGTACCAAGTGCCAGGGGGCGGTTAGTAGGTACGGTGTACTTACATCGTGCAGACTGTACCAAGTGCCAGGGGGGCGGTTAGTAGGTACGGTGTATACTTACATCATGCAGACTGTACCAAGTGCCAGGGGGCGGTTAGTAGGTACGGTGTACTTACATCGTGCAGACTGTACCAAGTGCCAGGGGGCGGTTAGTAGGTACGGTGTATACTTACATCATGCAGACTGTACCAAGTGCCAGGGGGCGGTTAGTAGGTACGGTGTACTTACATCGTGCAGACTGTACCAAGTGCCAGGGGGCAGTTAGTAGGTACGGTGTACTTACATCATGTAGACTGTACCAAGTGCCAGGGGGCAGGTAGTAGGTACGGTGTACTTACATCGTGCAGACTGTACCAAGTGCCAGGGGGCGGTTAGTAGGTACGGTGTACTTACATCGTGCAGACTGTACCAAGTGCCAGGGGGCGGTTAGTAGGTACGGTGTATACTTACATCATGCAGACTGTACCAAGTGCCAGGGGGCGGTTAGTAGGTACGGTGTACTTACATTGTGCAGACTGTACCAAGTGCCAGGGGGCGGTTAGTAGGTACGGTGTACTTACATCATGTAGACTGTACCAAGTGCCAGGGGGCAGGTAGTAGGTACGGTGTACTTACATCATGCAGACTGTACCAAGTGCCAGGGGGCGGTTAGTAGGTACGGTGTACTTACATCGTGCAGACTGTACCAAGTGCCAGGGGGCAGGTAGGCAGCCAGCTCCACACTGCCCTGGTCTAAGACGGGGCTGATAAGGAGGGATTTCCCCCACATGAACTGGCGCTCTATGGTCTGACAGTTGGGGTCGGTGGGAAACCTGAGGAGGAAGACATGCATGTACTGTAATGCTCTGCAGTGGCGTGCACAGATAGACACTAGGGGGTGCTAGAGCACCCCCTGCCCTTTTGGCAATGTGCCCTTTTGGAAAAAAAAACGGAAAAAAAAAAACATTTTTTTCTTTTTTTTTTTAGATTTTTCAAAAATAGCAGACCTACAAGCTCATAGCGCGCCACTCGGTGGCGCGCTATGAGCTTGTAGATCTGCTATTTTTCAATAGCTAAAGCATAACATAATGCTAACACCAAAAGGGGTTCCCGCCCAAAATGGATTAAGGCAACCGGCCGGTTCCACGCGCTGCACAAGGTGCCCTTTTTTAACTTGAGCACCTGCCCCTCTAAATGTCTGTGCACGCCACTGATGCTCTGTTGTTTAGGTCGGGAAACAATGTATATGTTTTCCTACAATATTATAATAGCAATAAGTACTATGCTAAGCAGTGGTTTTCAACCTTTTTTATATCAAGGTCCATTATTTATTCAGCATTTGAGCCACGGAACCACCATTTGATGAGATTTTTGCCAAGCACACCCAAAGCTAAAGAATATTTTGTAATTGTTGGATAAGATTTTTGCACGATTCCATTCCGTGTGTATGTAGTACCATAGGATAAACAACGGGCAAACATTGATCAAAATAAGAATTATTTCACATGCTCTAATTGTGTAGACCTGAAAATTAAATAGCCTAAAGGTGTTTAACAGTAATTTAACTCAAGACCTGGTACTTAAGACACGCAAAATACAGCCCAAAGAGTTTCATTTGACATAGCAGAGCAGACCCACTCCATGAAGAGAGGCCGGGCCACGGTCTCAGCTGCAGTGTGAGCGTGGTGGAACAGAGTGTAGAGGAGAGGAAGGAGGGAGTAGCGGAGGTTCAGCGCACTCTGCATGGCCTCCTGAGCCTTCTGCCCAAATACATACGGTTCCTGAGGCTGGGAGGGACGCACGCACGCGCGCACACGCACACACACACACACACACACACACACACACACACACACACACACACACACACACACACACACACACACACACACACACACACACACACACACACTTTAGGACGGCATTGAAGATAGCCAAAAGACGGTTATATCAAATCATTAACCCTATAACACCAAACGTGAATATTTTCACAATTGTAAATCTAACTATGTTTTGACCATAAACCATATTAGACGTGCCACGTAGTGTAGTTTGTGTAGGGTTGCTCTGTTTTCCTCCCCTGTCTCTCCTTCCCTCCACTCTCTCATTCTCTGCAGGTTTGAAGTCCCCAGTCACCTCATCTTTCAATCAGCCTGTTACCTGACTCCTCCCTCATCCAATCACCACCACCACCTGCTGCCTATAAAAGGCTGAGTCCCACCTGGGCTCACTCTCTCAACCAGTACACCTCAGTTGTTTGTTTGTAGCCCTGTCACTGCTGCATCATTTTTGTCTCCTCTTGTGTCCCTGAGCAAACCTTATCTGTTTAGTTTAATGTTCTACTACTAATGTAAATTCTATGCTATATGCCCTGCTTTGGGACAGGTAAGACAGAGGCCTCTATACATAGGCACCACGTAGGTAGAACCTTGTTAAGCACACTAGGTAAGGGGTGTTTGCCACCACATGTATTTTGAACTACGTTTTGGTTAGAGTAGGCAGGCTTTTGTTTTACTAATAGTTAGTTAGTCTGTCTTTTGTTTCCCTAGCTGCTTCTTTTGTTATTTTGGCAACACTCGTGTCCCCTGGTAGTGGCTTAATTGTTTTGCTTTATTGTATGCTTCATGCATACACTTTTGACCACCTGTAAATATACCTCAGAGTAAAAAAGCACATCACCTTTGGTGACAGTAACCCTGTGTTGACTCCGTTTATTTGCACCTCCAATGCTTGATATCCCTTTTTCTTATACAATTGTTGTGAAACCCTAGCCTCTAGACATATCATGGCTATTTTGTCTAGGGGTTTCGTAACAGGAATCCAAAGGAAAGTACGCACATCTCTAAAAAACTTTCAGGTCCTGAACTAAAGGATACGTACAGGAGAAGGAGAAGTAGTCCGCACACTGTTTCGTAGCTATACTGTACCACAGGATATTTATTTAAGGATGTCTTCCTTAAATAAATAAATATCATGTGGGAGCTACGAAACAGTGTGCGGACTACTTCTCCTTCACCATAAACCAATCATTTATCTAGTGAGGACCAGGAAAACGCACGCGCAGTCGCGCAGACAGACCGACCGACCAGACAGACAAGACAGACTAGGTGTCTCACAGCGTTGGGCCTGTCGTTGTGGTTCCTCATGAAGGGATAGAAGGCTCCCAGCTGCATCCAGCGCACACACAGCTCCTCCGTGGTGTCTCCCCCGAAACCGCACACGTCCGCCCCCACCAGAGGCACCCCGAACAGGCCGAAGCGCAGGACGGCTGCATGGGGGGTGGATAGTGGAGAATACGATCACATGAAATAAACAAACACCAAACTAGAGCTTAAACCCATTTAGACCTGACGTCGAAATAAAAAAAAATGACTTCTAAATCCTGACAGTTTTCTGAAATACCTCATGTTTCTATATCATGTCACAAGGACCCCAACAATTATATTTAATTGGCTGCCAACCCCCATTTGAAAATATGTTGTTCCAGGGACCCCACCAGAAGCAAAGATTTGAGTTAAAAATGTTCACTGTGGCCTGGGCCATGGCTCAGTGGTCCAGGCTGGTAATCCAGTCTGGCAGTGTGCCGCGGGTTCGACTCCCGATCCCGACGGCCTTCACTGCATGTCTTCCCCCCCATCTCTCTCCCCATTTCCTGTCAGCCTACTGTCTGTCCCTCCATAAACAATATAAAAAAAAAAAAACATTTAAAAATGTTCACTGTGAAAGCATATATTCAAGGACTTGTGGCACATTTTCAAGATTTTTCGAAAATAGTAGATCTACAAGCTCATATGAGCTTGTAGATCTGGTTCCCACTGGCCATGATTCACATTTGGCCTTGATTCTTCCGCAACAGAGTACACACTTCATTCAACTGTATTCAATGCTTTCACATTTGCAGCGATCCGTATCCGAGTTTCACCTCAACCGGTCCCGATGTGGTCCCGGGAACGGTAACGCAGCGTTCACACTACCACAACATCTGCCAAGTTTTTTTGATTGATTGATTTATTAACAGTTTGCAGAATTACAGTACATTTCAAGTACAACTCAATACAACAAGTGGTCCCGAGTGCGCATCCGGGACCATAGTCCTTAGTGTCCATTTGGGTTCCAAATTGGGATGTCCGATATTGACTTTTTTGCTGATATCCGACATTCCGATATTGTCCAACTGGCAACTGTATAAACTCACATTATGCCTAATTGTATTGTGATGCCCCGCTGGATGCTTTCATAAATGCAAGGTTTTCCAAGTAGAAATAAACATTATCATAAATTCGGAAGAAATTGAAATTAATTAGAACCGATAGTTTTCCGATTAACTTTCCCCTAGTTCCTAATTATCAATAATTTAGCTGGGGGTCCACTGGAACGCCCTCAAGGACTGCTGGGGTACTGCATTAAAAGACAGATTAGAAGGCCCTGAATTTCTATTCATTCAATAACGACGCCGCGTTTGTTCCTCCTCACCAGGGATGGAGTGGCGCAGCTGCTCCCAGTCGCTGCGGACGTCTCCCGTCCACACGCCAGAGAAGCGCCCGATGCCCGGGAAGGACGAGCGGGACAGCACGAAGGGACGCTTTCCACGAACCTTCACCAGAGCACTGAGGAATGGATGGATGCATACACACAGTCATGTACATAATACTATATTTGACTGAGGGACTGCCATTGGATTTTTTTTGAATTATCGTTTTCATGTCATATGAAAGCAGGGAATCATAGCTTCAAATTGACATATTGGTTGTTCAGTTTGACCCACCAGTTTTGGAGATATGGCTTATAGAGTCTTGCAGAGAAACAGCGAGTTGAGAAAACAGGCCTGAAAGGTTCACTTCTGTGGTCTCTAACATTATACACCTAGCTACAAAGCAAAACAAAACAATAGTCTATAATACAATATGTTGTGACATAATAAACAAATGTGACTTCAAAGGGGTAGCTCGGTTAGTTACGTTATGGACACAATTATTTGACATAATAAGGGCCTTTCTCGGCCCCACCTCTCTCCCTTTGTTTATATTGTGTTTAGGATCCAAGATGGCCGCAGCACCAGGAGGGGGTGGCCTAATTGGGCTGCGTTCACAGATTCAAGACACCTGTCTTGGGTTTGTCTTGTGTCTGTGTTTAACACAATCAGTGCCGGAAGTCATTCAAAATAGGAGCTCTGGGGGTCTTTTACTCGGAAACCCACGACCCGGAAACAATCCACTAAAAAAAGTGTACTTTACATTGCTAGCTTACATTGCGATCGTTTTAATTTATACGATATATGATCCAAAAAGCATTCATATTTTGCGGGAGAGATGGATGAGGAGCAGAAATGAAGCGCTAGTATATCGATCCGTTCAAAACCACGGAGAGCGCCCTGGATTAGGAGAGACGAGTCATTATTTCCGCCGCGCTAACAGCGAAGTCAATGGTAAGCTAACAATTGCCTAGAGTGTAGCATACGGTAGCCGAAAGGCGAACTGACAAATAAAAAAAAGGAAAAAATTCAGAATGTTCTTATCTCGCCCCGTATCATTGAGGACGTCTCAGGACGTCGTATGTACGCGTCGATTGGGACCCCTAGGACGTGTGGCGACGTCCTACGGACGGAAGCGGTTAATGGCCGCTCCCATGCATTTCCAATGGAAGCCCATATGGTTTGGGGGGGGGGGGGGGGGGGGACGACACACATCCATCAAAGCTGTGTTCAGACACAAGTCAGGTGTCAGACACAAGGCAAGTGTCTTGAATGCACCCCAGTAAGGTCATATGTCGACCCCGCCCGCTCACCTCTGCCCCACCCCCTCCTGGTGCTGCGGCCATCTTGGATCCTAAAACACAATATAAACAAAGGGAGAGAGGTGGGGCCGAGAAACGCCCCATTGGTTTCCAATGGTTTCCATGTAGAAAACTTGTTCCAAAAATAGCAGATCTACAAGCCATTTCTGCAAAAAAAACTAAAAGAAAACAAAGAATAAATATAGAAAATGTGTGTCAATAATATATATTGTTAATAATAATATTTGTTATATCTGCCCAGTGCCATTTTATATGAAACCTAAAAACCAAAACAGAAAATAAATGTGTATGTTCCGATGTTCAATCAGTGAGGTCATGTCTGACCTGTGGGTGGCGCTAGCCTCCGTCAGCCCATAGAGGTTGTAGTGGGTGTGTCTGACCTGTGGGTGGAGCTAGCCTCCGTCAGCCCATAGAGGTTGTAGTGGGTGTGTCTGACCTGTGGGTGGCGCTAGCCTCCGTCAGCCCATATAGGTTGTAGTGGGTGTGTCTGACCTGTGGGTGGCGCTAGCCTCCGTCAGCCCATAGAGGTTGTAGTGGGTGTGTCTGACCTGTGGGTGGCGCTAGCCTCCGTCAGCCCATAGAGGTTGTGGAGGTTGTAGTGGGTGTCTGACATGTGGGTGGTGCTAGCCTCCGACAGCCCATAGAGGTTGTGGAGGTTGTAGTGAGTGTGTCTGACCTGTGGGTGGCGCTAGCCTCCGTCAGCCCATAGAGGTTGTGGAGGTTGTAGTGAGTGGACAACTGTTGCTGGGCAGACATGCAGAGTGTGCCAGAGTTTAACCGCCCTCCGACCACTCCTGTTTGTGAAACCACACACGCACGCACTATAAAATATAGTAGCTATACTAAATATTTAATAACAGAAAAACACACACACACACACACACCTGGCGTGTAGGGAGGGTTCTCCAGGTCGGTGTCAGGACAGCCATCCACCGAACCCTGGACAAAACTGGCTGGCTCGTTCATATCCTGGAAGGAGAGAGAGAATGACTCGTTCATATCCTGGAAGGAGAGAGATAATGACTTGTTCATATCCTGGAAGGAGAGCGAGAAGGACTTGTTCATATCCAGGAAGGAGAGAGAGAATGACTCGTTCATATCCTGGAAGGAGAGAGAGAAGGACTTGTTCATATCCTGGAAGGAGAGAGAGAATGACTCGTTCATATCCTGGAAGGAGATAGAGAAGGACTCGTTCATATCCTGGAAGGAGAGAGAGAATGACTCGTTCATATCCTGGAAGGAGAGAGAGAAGGACTTGTTCATATCCTGAAGGAGAGAGAGAAGGACTCGTTCATATCCTGGAAGGAGAGAGAGAATGACTCGTTCATATCCTGTTAGGAGAGAGAGAATGACTCGTTCATATCCTGGAAGGAGATAGAGAAGGACTCGTTCATATCCTGGAAGGAGAGAGAGAATGACTCGTTCATATCCTGTTAGGACAGAGAGAACAACTCGTTCATATCCTGTTAGGACAGAGAGAACAACTCGTTCATATCCTGTTAGGAGAGAGAACAACTCGTTCATATCCTGTTAGGACAGAGAGAACAACTCGTTCATATCCTGGAAGGAGAGAGAACAACTCGTTCATATCCTGTTAGGAGACAGAACAACACATACGATCAAAACGTGTCTGATTCAAATGTGTAGAAACATAATGTGGAATGGAATGCAACAGCTGCGATGTATGAAGCGCATACAATACTATACCATATAAGACATGGCAGTGAGATCACAGATGCAACAAACCTGTTATCACCACTGATATGTGTGAGGCTGAGTGGACTGTGTGTGCACTAGTCTGTTTACAGAAAACTAAAAAATCGTGAAAATATTTATTTCAGAAAACTGGAGGATTTAGAAGATTTTTTTTTAAATGTTGAGGTCAGGCCTGGGTTAAAATAATGAAACTAAATAAAAACTACAATAACAACAATGCAAAACTAACTGTAAAATCGCATTCTTTAGTTTTCCTACCATCATATCTGAAGTCATGGCTTCTTTAATCCTATACCCCTTTGAGCTTCTATAAATATCAAACCTTTCCAAAATAATACCTATGAAATAAAATAAAACTAGAAAAGTGTCTCCCTCAGAGCTCTGGTCTCCGCTATAGGCCGGGTTCATTGCCTATACCCAGGGTACGCTAACTAGTCAATTAGAACAGGGGTTCTCAACCCGTGGGTCGCGACCCCTCGGGGGGGTCGCCAAATTATTTTAGGGGGTCCCCAAAATATTTTCCAAAAAAAAAAAAAATTACATTTTATTTTCACGATTTTTCAAAAATAGCAGACCTACAAGTTCATAGCGCACCACCGAGTGGCGCGCTATGAGCTTGTAGATCTGCTATTTTTCAATAGCTAAATTATAACAATGCTTAAAACATCAAAAGGGGTTCCCGCCCAAAATGGTTTAAGGTTATTGTAGCAGTCAATTTATATTGGGGGTCGGGAGGGGGAGGGGCGGGGGTCCCGAGACATTGCCAAAGCATTTCCGGGGGTCCCCGGCCAAAAACGTTGAGAACCCCTGAATTAGAATGCAGTCTGAAAAATCTGACAAATACACCTTACCACATAGGTAAGGTGTATACTAATGCAGGGGCGGCCTTAAGGGTCGGGAGGCCCCGTTCATGACGTCATAATTTTAATAATTAATAATTATTAAAAAGAGTGGTGAAAGGTCTTATATAGCCTGATCAGCTGTGGTCACTGACGTAATGTCTCATTCCGGCCAATCACAATGCATCATGCTAATTTTTTGACGCACAGACAGACAGACAGACAGACACGTAAACTAACAAAGCCAGTCGTAGGAGTGGTTTACACCACTCAAAAATAAAAAAAATCACACCCGTGTGAACTGAGTGGTGTAAGGTCTTATATAGACTGATCAGCTGTGGTCTGACGTAATGTCTGACGTAACGAAATCACACCAGTGTGAACTGGGTGACCGTAGCAACCGTGCTCATTTTTTGAGCACAGACAGACAGACAGACTAACAAAGCCAGTTGTAGGAGTGGTTTACACCACTCAAAAAATACACAAAAGCAGCTTGATTAAACAATGTTTTACTGTAAGGTATAACTGGAAGGCAGCATAGGCTATACAATGATGCAATCGCAACTCTCAGCGCTGCTAGTGCAGTGAGTGAGTGCACACACTGGGAAGTGGGAACAATTACAACCAAACGACACAGGTCAACGTGACATGACAGGTCAATGTGACATGACAGGTGGAGTACCTGCAGTGATTATTAGCTGCTGCCAACTAGGTAAGTGGACGTACAGGATGAGGATGAATAATTGACAAGGCTGATTGGAAGGCTGCGATGCAATGCAATATTACCATACTACTACTACTACTACAACTATTTATTTTTTACAACAAAATAAAAAAGGCCCGTTTCAATTGAAACGATTGAAGGCCACCACTGTACTAATGTGGGTGAGGTTTGTACAAAAATGGTGGTAGTAATGATGTATATTTATGCACCATGTGACATAAATGTGTCTTTGTAGCAGTGATGGTCGAGTGGAAGAAAGGAAGCAAGCAGGTTGTAGTCGTCACATCTGATCAGTTTTATTGAACAGAATTCACTCAGTTACAAGGCTTTCCACGGGCAGAATGCCCCGTGGAAATACAGTCGTCACATCGTAGCTAATCAGTGTGAACTCCTAGAAGTTTCACAGCGTCACCTTTTTACTAACTTCCAGATCCCGCCTCCCTGGAAACTCACAGGATCTTCCGGTGAAGGAGGAGGGACCCATGGCATGCAGCTCATGTACTGAACTATATGTTTTATACCAAATAGGACTAATTCAATACCTATACTATATATGAAGCATGCAGAACACATGTAATGAAATAGTTCAAACTATATTGTTAACCAGTCTAAAATGATTAAAGCCCAAATACACAGTAGTATCATATCAGGTGTAAGAGGAAGAGCAGGGAGCAGGAAGCTCCCTGCACACACACACACACAGCTGTTGTTTAGCCGTTCGAGATAGGCGCTGTCCCCCGAGTAGGAACTGACCCCCGTCACCCCCTGGGGTGTTTAGCAGCATTCAACAAAAGGCTTTGTTTTTACGGACTGATTGTAAATAACTCTAAGCAGTTTACTCTAGGTTACCACAGTATTGCATGTCTCAACTTACAGAGCTCCTCTTGTGTGCAGTCGATGCACCTAGCTGTCTATAAAATAACAACTGATTGATATATACGTGTCCATGTCTATAAAATATCCATCAGTAACAAAAAGTGTGTTGTGCAAAAATCCGCCTCAAGGTGGCAGGCTCATGTGAACACTTTGGGATGGAGGTTCTTTCCTTGGCCTCCCGGGAGTGTGAATAAGGAACAGGAGCGAAAGCCTATACAGTTCCCATGGCCTTGCATCTCATTTCCAAGAAGTAATTCTGCAATTTAGCGTGCCCTCTCTTTCACTTCTCTCACCCCACGGAAGTGAAAGTCACCCCATGTGATTCCTGACGAGGCCAGCTGTGGTCAAATGGACCTCCATGTCAGTCGAACTCCCTCAAATGACCCTTCATTCCTATGTTGAGTAAACCACTGGAAGGACGCTTGTCACTGACCGACGTTTAGGTACGTAGATCAGGTAGGATTCAAATATTGCAATTCCTTCATCATTTGTATAGTGTTCCAGTTCCAATGTTGTCTGCTCATTTATTTGCCTCATCACCACCAACTGCATTTGTTTACTCTGCGCCCTATATGGGTTCTCTATCCTGATTGGATACAATTGGTATCCTGACCTGAAAATGCATTTTCTGTTTAATAAGGAGCTAGAGAGACAGGGAGAGGGAGCAATGAGTACCATCAGAATGTAGAGCCATTTAACAACCCTATTTTAACCAAAGACAATCACTTATATATCTATATCACACTTGCAAGATTTTTCAAAAATGTTAAAAAAGCAGATGTACAAGCTCAGTGATGCGCTGCGCTGCGAGCTTGTATATCTTGTATATCTGCTATTTTAAAATCCCAGTTTTAATGGGTTAATGGGCTAAACCCGTCAAATTCTCGATATTTCACAAATAAAAGCACCAGCCTGTATGCATGAGGCATCCACCACATGAATAGTTTGATGAGAAATATTCACATTTTTAGATTGTTAATCCGGTCCCACTCCCTTTGTGTAATAGACAGGGCAAAGGCTATAACAACCTGATTACCAGGTGTGCCAAACTTTTCTCAGTTGTTTCTAATATGATTTTTTACGTAAAAAATACGTAAAAAATCTAATTCTGCTTGGGACATTTTTGTCCCAAGCTGAATCACACACACACACACACACACACACACACACACACACACACACACACACACACACACACACACACACACACACACACACACACACACACACACACACACACAGTGCAAAACATACTCTCTCCCCATGCCTTCGGCCTGGTGGAGACAATAATAATAATATATAGCACCTTTTAAAAGCAAGTTGGCACGAGGTCGGAAAAATATAGGCAGGTGCAAGGCCATTCCATTATAATTCCAAATTATAATATTTTAACATCTGTTCAAAAAGCCACAGGTAAGCTATAACAACCTGATGTGCCAAACTTTTCTCAGTTGTTTCTAATATGATTTTTTACGTAGAATCTAATTCTGCTTGGGACATTTTTGTATCGCGCATAGTTAATGAGATAATTTGCATATTAGACACATTAGCTGAAATAAAGATTTAATGAATAAATGTATGTATAATATGGCAATATGAACTACACATCAAATCAGATATTTGCCTGTTCTGTGCAATACTTTGTGCAATATTAACTTGTATGTTAATATTGTCATTTTTATAAACTAAAACCTAAACTGATTGGAGAAAAAACTTAACTAATTTTTCGTGAGCTAATATTCACTGTGTGCTAGCTTAGATGCTTGACCTGTGTATTTACAGTAATGTCAACACATTTTGCAGTGTAAGATTCTAGCATGTTTATTGTGGTTAATAATATTATGCATATGTAACATGCAATTATTGCAATTACGGCAATTCCCTATTTTCAGGCTTTCCTCAAACCGCAATAATTCGTCTCTAACTTGTCCAAAATACTGCAGCTAGGGTTCTTATGAGAACCAGAAAATACAACCATATTAACCCGGTTCTGGCCTCACTCCATTGGCTACCTGTGGCTTTTTGAACAGATGTTAAAATATTATAATTTGGAATTATAATGGAATGGCCTTGCCTATATTTCCGACCTCGTGCCCACTTGCTTTTTAAAGGTGCTATATATTATTATTATTGTCTCCACCAGGCCGAAGGCATGGGGAGAGAGTATGTTTTGCACTACGTCCGTGTGTCCGTCCTTCCGTCCGTCCGTCCGTCCGTCCGTCATCAGCTCGATCCATGCTAAACTGTGCACACACACTCCCTGGATGCCAACGACGAACCTCTGCCCCAAATATTCGTCAACGGCCTGTTATAGCGCCACCATGAGGCCGATTTAGGCAAAACACATTTCTGTAGATAACTCGTACACATTTTATCCATACATCACACAATTCAGTATACACTATCTCCATAGTCATGTGATCAACACGGATCTGCACAATTTCCCATCTTCCATCCTGATTGGCTAAGATTGGCTTCCAAAGCTCACATGATTGGTCCGTTTCGAACAAAATGCCACAAATCAATTTCCATGAAATTATACACGCACATTTCCACTAGGCCGAGGACGACATGCCACTATTTTTTTCCCCAAATCAGCCTCATGGTGGCGCTATAACAGGTTAATTCCTGTTTTTACCTATAACTGCATTGATCTGTATACAACTTATGTATGCGCACTCCCTAGAGGCCATGGACAAACATTTCCCCTGCATCCCTGCATCCCCGGTTATAGCACCACCATGAGGCCGATTTCTGCAAAACGCATTGTTTGTTGGATTTCATCCAAATCTCACGCAAATCGGTACACATCTCTGTAGTCATGTGATCAAGACGAGCCTGTTGGATTTCTCAGATTCTACACTGATTAGCTAAGATTGCCTTCCAAAGTTTTCAGGAGTAGCCCGTTTTGTACAAAATGCTGCACATGTCCTGCTCATCCAGAATTCTATCCTCAGAGATGCTATGAGTGATCTGGCTGTGCATTTCCTCAACAAAATGAAGAAAATTGTTGCAAGAAACAAACAAAACAAACAAAAAAACATGTTTATATTACTCTTAAACATTTTGCCAAACCTCACACACACTCCTATCCTCCTGGTGGAGACCTGTGCCCAAAAATCACATTAGAAACAAGTTTGGCACACCCGGTAATCAGGTTGTTATAGCCTTTGCCCTGTCTATAAGGACCTTAACACTGGCTTGTCCTCTCTCTATGAGAGGCGGGATAAGCACTGGTATATGTTTATTTTCAAATCCCCCCCCCCCCCTTACATTTTCTCTATGTTGGAACAGAATGCTGGTGCCCATCAGACCCGCTCGAGTGACTTCTTGACCCTCAAGGTTACTTTTGCTAACACAAAGTGGGGCAAGGCAGCATTCTCTGTCAGTGATCCATCTGATTGGAATGAGCCCAAGAAATCCTTAAAAAAAGAAATCTCTGCCCTCATTGGGTAAATTCACGGAAATGATTTCCAGCACTTTAGTTCAACATTGTAACTGTTTTAATTAATTCTCTATCTTTTACAGTTCTAGTTTTTAGTATTTTTGTATTCTGATGCATATATTAATTTTGTTATTTTTTTGTGTTTCTGTATTCGGCTACATTAAAAAATGAGGGCCCTGCCCCTCAATCAGCGGCGTCAACTTTGGGAGTGCCTGAGGGCTTGGGCACTCACTGAAAAAATAATAAGCCAAATAGCACCCACTGAGATTAAGGCTGAAGATCCCCTCCCCCTGGTCATTTTGTCACGTAGGCACAGCCACACACCTTTACGGTGTTCACAGAACAGGTATTCAAATGCTAATACGGTGGCTTTGTGCAGTGACCGCACGGTTCATTCACACTCCGTCTCATGCAGCAACACAACACTAACACAGTCAGCGGAGAGGCTGCTGTCTGTGTACCGTCGGCCCGTCTGTAAAGAGCCATGACTAGAGACTTGACAAACAGAGCCATCTCAGCCAAAATATCCCAAAACAATGTCCGGGGAACAGAACTGTTCCTTTTCCTCAGACTACTTTTACTTTAATTAAAAGGTAAGATGCAGTGGCTGTAATTGGGTCAAGGATCTTGCTTTCGTGAGCAATTGTGTACGAGATTGGTAATACATTGGTCAAATCATGACATTGTTAGACCATCTGGGGGAAATAAATAAATAAATCTGCGTCGTCGTCGTCCCACCTAGCTAAAGGTAAAATCCACCCGCCGCTTATGGCTGAAACAATTTAATTATTTACTGTTGATCATGCTGAAATGTTGAAACAAGATGCTGAAACAATTTAATGTGTTCGTTAATTGTTGTGAACTGAAAGCGCGCACCACTGTATTTATTAGCAAACTGTAAATTATAAAGTACCAAAAAAATGTTTTTTTCAAAAATAGCAGACCTACAAGCTCGTAGCGCGCCACTCGGTGGCGCGCTATGAGCTTGTAGATCTGCTATTTTTCAATAGCTAAATTATAACATAATGTTTAAAACACCAAAAGGGGTTCCCGCCCAAAATGGGTTAACTGTCCTTTTTCGCAGATCACGCAAACCTCAGCAAAAAGAAAAGGACAATATCGATGGCCTCCAACTGTAGATGACATGGGACAAGTCTGTCCACACATAAGTCTATAGAGCACCGAACCGAAGTCTGACGTCAATATTGGTAGAGGGCGCCAATCCACGGGTTCATGTACTTTTTATTTGCATTGTAATCCCCATAGGGGGGATTTTTAGGTCGCCTCATATAAAAACTGTGTTTGGAAAATAAACTAATCATCCAGGCCGCTTCACTCATATGGATATGAAGAATCAGAGAAAATGCTAATGTTACTGCTACTGAATTAGTTACATTTTTGCTAGAAACAGACGGTATCATATATGAGTGACTGACTACGATACAGAGACACCTCCCTGACAATAACGCAGAGACAGCTTGTTTATTTTTGGACCACAACGCTTATATGAAACGATTTTAACATTAGCCCATGTTATTCTCCATAGAGAAATTACTTCCGTGAACCAGGGGAATCGAAGGGATGAGCGAGTGACGTCAGGACTTCGGCGCTCTATAGTATCTATGTAGAGCTAAAGGACCACTTCACCACTTTTCAACATACCTTCATATAATTGGTCCTCACTAATGTTCGTGATGAAATGCCACATTTGTGTCCTACTCTGTCTGCGTCTCATGGGAGGGCTGTGGGCAGTTCAGAAACCCGTCATCATCGATTGGGGAACAAGCTAATAGAAACGGCAAGCTTTCTGTTCCTGAAAAGTTGCGATGCGCTTTTGCTGAATAAGGGAAAACAAAGTATTGTGTTGCTATCGCTCGTCCTGTACCCTTTATTTTTTTTATGTTTTACTCTCATTTCCTTTCTTTTATTGTAACTTGCTGAATGTATGACCCTGTACTTGCTTACAAATCAGAGCTGCCCAGATGTTCGTCTTTTTTGTTTTTCCTTGTTTGTTCGTTTTTTGTTTTTGCTCCAAAGAAAAATAAAAATGTTGTAACTTTGGTCACCATTGAGAACATGGGAAATATATCTTTATATATATATGATTGTAATGTAATGTACTTCTCATGATGTAGTTGTTCATTATGCTTGTACACAAGGACCAAAATAAAAACATAATTTCAAAAAAGAAAAGTTGCGATGCGAAAATGGAAGCCATATCGTTCTCACGGTAATATAAATCTAAATATATATTTTTTAAATAAACCTTTTCTGAACTGCCCACAGACAACAAGAAATGTGGTATTTTATCATGAGCAATAGTGAAGACCAATTATATGAAGATAAGTGGTGAAGTGGTCCTTTAAAGATCAAATAAAAGGCTACACAGTGTAGTGTAACCGTTTTGCTGTTGTGTCCCCTTTAGATCATCGATGCTGAACAGTGTTGTCACCAACCAGTGTCCACAGCAGAGTTACTCCACCAAAAGTACCTGACAGTTGACCCTGAAGACAGCCATGATGCCAGGAAGCCATTGTTTCTCCTTCTTATTTCTGTTGTTCACGCTTCTTCTTCTTAGTCCCACACTGGCTTACTTCCTGAAACACTGCACTATTGATTACTCTGAAAATGTCACTGAGGTTGTTTTAGTGGACTGTTCTGAAAGTGGTCTGTATACGATACCAGATGACATTCCTGGATACGCTAAGGGGTTATATCTATTTCTCAATAACATCCCAAAGATAAGCAGTGCAGATATTTTGCATCTATCAAATCTAACGCTGTTGGACCTGAGTTCGAATTTAATAACTCATGTAGATGACGGGGCTTTTGTCCCTTTGGTGCAACTTAAAGAGCTCCGTATGGACGATAACCTACTAACAACACTGACCGACAATATGTTTCAAGGACTGTCAAACCTCTCAATACTGAGCTTGGAAGACAACTATATCCAATTTGTCGACTCTGCTGCGTTCAAGTTACTCCCCAACTTGCAGACACTAAGCATGAAATCCAATCAAATTACGGATATCATCACCATCTTACAAAAACTACCACGCTTGCACGTGCTGGAAATCTTTAGTGAAGAGTTAGAGTCTTTTCAGTCAAAAGATCTGCCATTCAACATGACCTCTGAGCTCAGGGAGTTGATAGTTTATTCAGAATCAATAAAAAAGTTTAGCATCACAACAGCTGTATTTCCACATCTCGAGACAATCGACCTGTCCGGCTGCACTACCGATGGATTGGAGTGGGACATACCAGACAAGTATTTTCTCAGGAATATAACTAAGGTGTCTTTTAGTGGTGGATTTACGTTTGACTCCATCAGAAAGGCTCTACAGAGCCTTGATTCACTAGCATACCTACAACTGTCTCTCAGGGATAATTGGATCAAAAGAGGGCTCTTAAATATTACCTGCAAAATACCCACTCTGAGGACACTGGATCTATCGCATAATGAGCTGACTGAACTGTCAAAGGGTTCAATAAAACAAATGAAACAACTCAGTCACCTGAAGCTCTTCGACAACAGACTTTCCAAAGTGCCAGACGATGTTAAGCATCTCTCCATGCTACAATTCCTAGACCTGCGTTACAATCATATTAATGATTTAAGCTGCTCAGACTTCTTAAATTTAACCAGACTCACACACCTTCATCTTGATAATAATGCCATCTCTGAACTCAAACAGTGCTTATTTCCACATCTTAATGAGCTAAAGGCTCTGACTTTGGATGACAATTCCATTTGGACTATTGGTGACGCGTTCAAGATTGGTCTACAGAAACTAGAATTACTGGATTTAAATGAGAATGTTGTCTCAAGGCTCAGCCAGGGGGATATTATAAATCTGAAATCGCTCAAACAATTAGACTTGGCATTGTTTATTTATATGGAAGCCAATACGTTGTCACAGCCACCTAACCATACACTGAACAGACTGAAGACATTTACAATACAATTTAGAATTAATGTTAACCCAATAATATATCACATCATATCACACTTTGTCTCGGCTATGAAAAATTTGGAACATTTTACAGCCGAGAATGTCGATAGTGATGGTCATCGACCACACCGAGACACATTTAAATATGTACCACAGCTGAAGTCTCTTACTTTAAGGAGTTCTAATCTGCCACACCTGGACCCAGAGCTGTTTTACCCGATACAAAACCTAGAGTCCGTCGATCTCTCCAACAGTAAATTGAAATCCCTGGATTTCCTGGCACAAGCCAACCTGACTCGAGTCTCTTGGCTGAACCTGAGCCAGAATGAGTTGGCAGTGATCAATGTCTCTGTGTTCAGTTTTCTCCCTGCTCTCAGGTATGTTAACATGGGTGAAAACCCTTTCGCTTGTGATTGCTCTAACTCTGACTTCCAGCAGTGGGTGCTGAACAACAGCCAAACGCTGGTAGCTGACGCTCACCGCTACACGTGCGCCTATCCTCTGGCTAAAAATGGAACTAGGCTTCTGGACTTTGACTACCACTCCTGTTTGGTGGACGCTAGCTTCATCTGCTTCGTTTCCTCCACTTGTGTGATTGTGCTAACTCTGCTCACATCCTTCACCTACCACTTCCTGCGTTTGCATCTTCTCTACGGCTACTACCTCTTCCTGGCCTTCCTTTATGATGCCACGCAAAGAAAGAGGGGGTCTCCTCAACGCTACGATGCCTTCATCTCCTACAACGTTCACGATGAGCTCTGGGTTTACAGAGAAATGCTTCCAGTGCTGGAGGGAGAGCAGGGCTGGAGACTCTGTCTGCACCACCGAGACTTCCCGCCAGGTACAAACTAGGGCATTCACTTCTAGTAATTTTTACTAGTTGACTAGTTTACTAGTCGACTAGTCGACAAGTTGTTTAACTACCTATTGTGTAAAAAACAAACAAAAAAACAATTGTTTTGGAAATAAATATTTGTACATTTAAAAATTGTGTACATTGGTGACTATAACTATAATCTACCTGATCTTGAGGCCTACAAAATCGGGGGAAAAAAAACGTATTTTTTTCTTTTCAACAGTCAACTAGTACCAACAAGGTCGACTAGTGGACTAGTCGACTAGTTGATTAATGCCCTAGTACAAACCTCTCTCTGTCTCTCTCACTTATACTGTATAAACAACATATGTCTCTTTCTATCACCAAATCACAACAAGATGTCTCAAGACTCAAGAGACTTCACATATAGAGCAGAAACCCAGCATTGTCCCACCACCCACCCAGAGCTAGCATTTTGCGACGGCTTGCCTCAAATCGTTTGCGATAATGTTTTGTGTGGTTTGTTTCCAGGTAAACCCATCATAGAGAACATCACAGATGCCATCTATGGCAGCAGGAAGACCATCTGTGTGATCAGCCATCATTACCTGGAGAGTGAATGGTGCTCCAGAGAGATCCAGATGGCCAGGTGGGGGTGCTGTTCCACAGACACTACTCATTCATTCATGTATTTAGTGGGGTTTTTTGGGCGGGAACCCCTTTTGGTGTTTTAGGCGTTGTTATAATTTAGCCATTGAAACATAGCAGATCTACAAGCTCATAGCGCCGCGCTATGAACTTGTAGGTCTGCTATTTTTGAAAAATCGTGAAAATGTGCCTCAAATCTTTGAATATATATTGTTACAGAGTGAACATTTTAACTTAAATCTTTGCTTCTGGGGGGTTCCTGGAATAACATATTTTCATTTGGGGGGCGGAGGCATATTACATATCATTTTTGGGGTCCTTGACATGAAATATTGAGCACCACTGATACAGAAAAATGAGGTATTTCATAAAACTGTCAGGATTTAGAAGACATATTATTTTTACATTTTGACGTCGGGCCTAAATGAGCTAGTCTGCCTTTACATAATATGATCCTGTGGCAGAGCATCGCCTCACTTCTTCTGTCATATACTGCAGGGGTTCTCAACCCGTGGGTCGCGACCCCTCGGGGGGGGGTCGCCAAATTATTTTAGGGGATTGTTTTTTTTATTTATTTTTCACGATTTAAAAAAAATAGCAGACCTACAAGCTCGTAGCGCGCCACTCGGTGGCGCGCTATGAGCTTGTAGATCTGCTATTTTTAAATAGCTAAATTATAACAATGCTTAAAACACCAAAAGGGGTTCCCGCCCAAAATTGTTTAAGGTTATTGTAGCAGTCAATTTATATTGGGGGTCGGGAGGGGGCGGGGCGGGGGTCCCGAGACATTGCCAAAGCATTTCCGGGGGTCCCCGGCCAAAAACGTTGAGAACCCCTGCTGTAGTGTGTAAATAAAAATGAATTGAACGCTAACTAGAGTTAAAACAATCCTAGTATTAATTCTTCTTCACGGAAGTTCACGCCATAAAAGAAAGATGTCCTGGAAGCAAGATGTTACCACGGAGTTTACGTTTCCTGCCCAGATATTCAAACATATTTATTCTGGGACTGGGATGTGGCCAGAGATTAGTGACCCTTTGTTACTCAGAATCACAAAGTGTAAATGCTTTATCAAGGTGTCGGCCACAGTAACAGTTTTTGTATTCACTTGTGCTTTCGTTTGAAATGTACCCATTCTGCATACTGTGAAATACAAATTTCAATCAATCAATCAATCAATCAAACCGCGGAGGAAGATTGCAGTACATTTCAAGTACAACTCAATACAACAACTGTTAACTGTGAGTGGACGACACCATAAAGCATTACACTTGTTTACAATAGGGCCCACCATTTTCAATTCATCAAAACAATTAGAGACGTACGACTATACACAACTATATAGTCAAAACAGGAACTCATCATAGAGGTAAAAAGGGAAAAGAAACACATACAGTGATGGGGAAAAAGGGGTGGGGGATTCAGATTTCTACATTGCAGTATTGATACTTTTACTTAAGTAAACTAATTGAGTACTTTTTTCCCCACCACTGCCAGCTACCAGTCTGGAGGGAACCATGTTGGCTAAAGCTAAGAGGTGTTGAAGATAAACTCTGCCTAACTGTGGCACCTGGTTGCGAACGCAGTGAGCACTAACGATGAGACCTAGCAGAACATGTTTGTGTGTCTGTCTGACACACACACACACACACACACACACACACACACACACACACACACACACACACACACACACACACACACACACACACACACACACACACACACACACACACACACACACACACACACACACACACACACACACACACACACACACACACACACACAAAACTTAACTTAAAAAAAAACTTAACTTAAGAAAAAACTTAAAAAGAAAAAAAAACACACTAAAAATCTTTAAAAAAAACTTAACTTAAAAAAAGAGAACTTAAAAAAAACCTTAAAAAAGTACCTAATTTATTCTAATTGTTGTTTGCGAACGCAGTGAGCATTTACTATGAGACCCAGCAGATCATGTCTGTGTGTCTGTGTGTGTGTCACGCAGTAACCCCACCCGCCCACCACCAGAGGGCACAGCTGTATCACACACAAAAACACACACACACATGCACGGCCACACACACACACACACACACACACACACAAACTTAACTTAAAAAAAAATTACGTAAAAAGGAAAAACTTTAAAAGGAAAAACTTAAAAAAAACTTAACTTAAAAAAAACTTAACTTAAAAAAAAACTTAACTTAAAAAATACTTAAAAAGGAAAAACTTTAAAGGAAAAACTTAAAAAAAACTTAACTTAAAAAAAAAACTTAACTTAAAAAATCTTAAAAAACACAAAAAAAGAGAACTTAAAAAAAAACCTTAAAAAATTACGTAATTTATTCTAATTGTTGTTTTTGCAATTTACGAGCTGCGTTCGCTTCCCGCGTTCGCACGTCTTACTTGTATTGCAATTTACGAGCTGCGTTCGCTTACCGCGTCCGCGCGTCTTACTTGTAATTATGGCTTTATTATTAAAGCTGTACATGTCCTCTCCTCTCCCTGTGTGCAGCTACCGTCTGTTTGATGAGCAGAAGGACATATTGATCCTGGTGTTCCTGGAGGACATCCCGGCCCACCAGTTGTCTCCCTACTATCACATGAAGAAGCTGGTGAAGAGACAGACCTACCTGAGCTGGCCCCAGGCTGGACAGCACCCTGGGCTGTTCTGGCAGAACCTGCGCAGAGCCATGGACGCAGACGCCGATCTGCGCTTGAATATCTAATCTATTCATTAACCCTGATGTTGAAATTTAAAAAATGTCTTCAAAATCCTGACAGTTTTCTGAAAAACCGTATGTTTATGTATCAGTGGTTCTCAATATTTCATGTCAAGGACCCCAAACATTATATGTAATATGCCTCCGCCCCCCCATCTGAAAATATGTTGTTCCAGGGACCTCCCCAGAAGCAAAGATTTGAGTTAAAATGTTCACTCTGTAATAATATATATTCAAAGATTTGCACTCGGTGGGGGACACGCGACAGGCCAACAGCACATACACAAAGGCCTGCCCCCGCTCGATCATGATTGGCGGAAGGCCCCTCTCTATCCTGATTGGATGAAGGCTGGGCCACCTAGCCAAAAACGAAACCTAAGGTTCTTTCACCCCCAGGGGTTAACTGGGGACAGGAAGGAACTCCTTATATGGTCAGCACACTCTACACACACTATAGTAGGGAGAACAAAACAAAGTGATATTTGAATTAAAGCGCAAATAACATGCATTTTAAAACTGCTTTTAATATTTAATATCATATTGTCTATGTCCCTCAAAGTTATTTCTAATGGTTTGAGCCTCAATCACCACTCTGATATAACCAGTCCTTGTCATTTCTTTCTGGACTTTGAAAGCAGTTTCAATGTCCTGAGGTGGTGGGGGTGCTGATATGCAGATTATTTAATATTTGAGTCATTAGAATACTGATGCTAGATAAAACCAGGCTTGTTTCCATTCCATTGTAAACAAGGTGGAAATGCAAATTTGGAACTCACTGAATATACCTTTAATCTATAATATACGTAATTGTACTATTCTGTGGCAATTTACCCAAAATAGCTTGCTGATGATAAATGCCAGTTGTGATGAAAACAATTTAGAATCATTTTATTTTATCGCCAAAACATAAATTCTAAAACAGGTTTCAAAGTGAAGATGTAAAACACAAAAAGCAACTTGTGTGGCCTCTCCCGCAAACTTTGAAAGCCAATCAAATGAATGTTCAGCCCTTAACCAAGCAGTCCATTCCCACATAGTTGGCCTGCTGCCCTGAATGTCTTTTTAACTTAATTGTATTAATTGTATGTACAATTAAATTGTAAGAGCTAAATTCACGACTGTCTTTTTTATACAAGCCTAACTTTTGACCTTATATTTTTCAATCATAAAGTGAATTCACCCGTTTCAGTCTGCATGTCGTCCTTGTTATATTTAGAAAGTTGTAACTGTGTGTCGGCACAAACAAGGGTTTAAAATTCATGTCGCTCCTATGTCACCAAAATGTGGAACTCCCTACCAACAGTCATTAAGACATGCGAATCCCTTGACTCCTTCAAAACCGCGCTCAAAGGGCACCTACGGACGGCTGCAATTAGAAACTGGCCCCCATAAAATCCGAATCCCCCACCCACCCCTTTTTCCCCTCACCGTATATGTTTCTTTTCCCTTTTCACCTCCTCTATGATGATTTCCTGTTTTGACTATATAGTTGTGTATATTTGTACGTCTCTAATTGTTTTGATGAATTGAAAACGGTGGGCCCTATTGTAAACAAGTGTAATGCTTTATGGTGTCGTCCACTCACAGTTAACAGTTGTTGTATTGAGTTGTGCTTGAAATGTACTGTAATTCTGCAAACTGTTAATAAATCAATCAATAAAGAAAAATCACACCCGTGTGAACTGAGTGGTGTAAGGTCTTATATAGACTGATCAACTGTGGTCTGACGTAATGTCTGACGTAATGAAATCACACCCGTGTGAACTGGGTGACCATAGCAACCATGCTCATTTTTTGGTACGAACAGACACGTAAACTAACAAAGCTGAAATCACACCCGTGTGAACTGGGTGACCATAGCAACCATGCTCATTTTTTTTGGTACGGACAGACACGTAAACTAAAAATCACACCCGTGTGAACTGAGTGGTGTAAGGTATTATATAGCCTGATCAGCTGTGGTCTGACGTAATGTCTGACGTAATGAAATCACACCCGTGTGAACTGGGTGACCATAGCAACCATGCTCATTTTTTACGCACAGACGGACAGACAGACTAACACAGCCAGTTGTAGGAGTGGTTTACACCACTCAACAAAGCCAGTTGTAGGAGTGGTTTACACCACTCAACAAAGCCAGTTGTAGGAGTGGTTTACACCACTCAACAAAGCCAGTTGTAGGAGTGGTTTACACCACTCAACAAAGCCAGTTGTAGGAGTGGTTTACACCACTCAAAAAAGATTATCTCACATGTGGAAAGCTGCACATCTCATTACTGTTGGCCTCTAGACATTGGCTAATTGAATGGAATGCCACTGCCTCTCACCCGTTTATAAATAACCTGTAGCCTGTGTTTCTTTATGACCCGACGAAGATGTAATCTTACATTGAAACGTTGTTTTTGTTCCATGCTTTGCAGCCTGGTGTCACCTCAATAAAAAATAATTGCTCCAGTACCTTTTCGAGGCCAGAGATGCGGCATGACGTTACACAGTATACTCACAATCCACAGGCCGTCCACCGGGACTTTAGAGTGGAACAGAGCGATGCAGTCCTCCCACCACTGGGTGGCGTCTGGGTTGGTGAAGTCAGGGAAGGCTGTTGGGCCGGGCCACACCTGGACGTACAACATGGAACTCAACATTTGAACTCTTTTTTTTTTTTTTATCTCACATCTACGTATAGCTAAATACAGGCACACAGGAGTACTCTTTGGTGTCCACATACGGTAGGCCTCACTCACACAAGACACACTTGTGTCCTGTGTCTTCTGTGTGTCATGGCCGCCTCAATGCATTTCCAATGGGAGTCATAGTTTGAAGACATAACCTTGTTGCATGGAGGGCAGAAGACAGCCATGCAACAAGGTTGTGTCATGAAACCATGTGACTCCCATTGGAAATGCATTGAGGCGGCCATGACACACAGAAGACACAGGACACAGGTGTGAGTGAGGTGTGATTATGAATCCCACCAACGTTCTAGGGTAGACCCGCCTCACCATGTGTCTGATTGGCTCCCGGGAAGGCATCGTTTTACTGAGGTTAGGCCGTTCGGGTTAGGTTTAGGGGGGGTGCATACTTAGTTTAGACTAGTCATTGGTTAGACATGGGTTAAGGTTAGGTTTAGGTGTGCTGCCCCGTGGGAGGTTAGGTTTAGGGTGAGGGTTTGAGATAGGCTGTATAGTTGTAGGACTAATGACTGGTCGCAAAAACGAGAACTGTCAATCACAACGACTACTGGCGAATCACAGCAGGGCTTTCCTAGAACTGCGGTGGGATAAATAACGCGTGAGTGAGGCTTCCATGTGGATCTGGGACGTCGTGTGACCATTCTATGACATCATATACCCATTGAGGTCAGTCATGTTTGACCTATATATGTATGACCCCATATTTGGGCACGGTTTAATTCAGCCCCGATCCAACCGATAAATTATTTCCAAAACACACATGAACTAAATAATTGCGGAGAAACGAACCTCTGTGGATTATAATTTGTTGCTTATTAGCCGAAGAACTAATAACAATAAGAGAAAGTAGCAAGATAATATGTACTGTAGCAGAGACGGGGAGGGGGAGAGGGAGAGGGGGAAGACAGGGGGGGGGGGGGGGGAGACCCCTGTTGCTGAACACTTATAGCAATGATTGCCACTTACATTTACAAATTATTTTTCAAAATGTAAAGGATAGATGGGCAACCGGATCCAACATGGAGGAACCGGAATGGGTTCCATAACATTTGGAACCGTTTCTGGAATAGGTTTTGAACCCGTTTGGACCTGAGGACGATTCTACAAAACGCCTTCTGAATCCTGAGAGTTTTCTGAAACACCCTATGTTTCTATATCAGTGGTTCTCAACATTTTCATGTCAAGGACCCCCAAAAATACATGTATTTGGCTGCTGAATCTGAAAATATGTTGTTCCAGGCCCCCCTCAGAAGCAAAGATTTGAGTTAAAAACGTTCGCTCTAAATAGATTTGAGGCACATTTTCACGATTTTTCAAAAATAGCAGATCTACAAGCTCGTAGCGCGGCACTGCTATTTTTCAATAGCTAAAGTATAACATAATCCTTAAAACACCAAAAGGGATCAAGATCCTCTTAGCAACAAGTAAGAACGCGATCACACGACGCTGGTACCAACAGGACCCACCAACGAAAGAACAATGGATGGACATTACTGAGGAACTGTATGTTATGGAAAAACTAACATTCATACTTAGACTTGCAAGAGGATAAGTTCTATAAAAAGTGGGAAAAGTGGGATCTCTTCTCTCAGCCTAGCGATAATGCAAGTGGATTTCAATGAACGTATCTTGTAATATGAAAAATGCAGCCTTGTCTTTTGTTTTTGTCTTCCTCCTTTTGTTCTTCTTTTTTTTTTCTTTTTTTTTATATTGTCTCTTTGTTTTGTTTTGTTGTCTCTGTCTTTTCATCAATAAAAATGAAGTGAAAAAAAAACACACCAAAGGGGGTTCCCGCCCAGAATGGGTCAATCACACTGTCAGAGGTGGTTATGTGGACTTCACGTTAGGGCATTCACTTCTAGTCATTTTTACTAGTTGACTAGTTGCCTAGTTTACTAGTCGACTAGTTGTTTAACTACCTATTATGTAAAAAATAAAATTAAAAAAAGAAACTTTTTTTTTTCTTATCAACTAGTACCAACAAGGTCGACTAGTGGATTTACTAGTCGACTAGTAAACTAGTTGCTTAATGCCCTACTTCACGTCTGCTATACCGGCGGTGGTTGTCAAACTTTTTAATTTCATGGACAACCATAACTCTTAGAGTGTGAAAAAATGGGACCAAATGGACCCGTATGGTTCCATTTGTACACTCTCAGAGTTACAGACATGTAAGAGTCCATTTGGAGCTCCCCATAGGAATCGGTAAGGAACCAGAATAGGTGTGCGCGCGAGCACGCACGCACGCACGCACGCACGCACGCACGCACGCACGCACGCACCACACACCTTGCCAATGAGCGTGTGTCCTGTGAGGTTCTTGATGAAGACGTCTCTCTTCAGACCATCATCAAAGGGAGGGTAGGTACCTGGGGGGCTGCTGCTGCTGATCCCAGGGTCCTGGAACACACAGTGTTCATCAAAATAATACCTTTATTCAATGCATTATAAAAAGATTTGAATAGACATACACAGCTATTTTTACGTGTGTGTGTGTGTGTGTGTGTGTGTGTGTGTGTGTGTGTGTGTGTGTGTGTGTGTGTGTGATTTAGAAGCTTGTAGAGCAGCTATTTTCGCTATTTTGTTTGTGTGATATTGTTGCACGACAAAGTGGTTGTTCATACTAATTGAATTTGTTTTGGTCAAACTTTGCTTGAGTCACTGATGTATTAAAAAAAAAACATACATTTATTTTTGTGTTTCTCTATTTGTCGATTAATTGAAAAAGTATCTGTAAGAAAACAATGTATAGTTTCAGACCTGAACACATGTAAAGGGAGTGAGGTTTGATTCAAGGTGCAAGGCTGCCATCTCCTGGACAAATATGGTTACTGACTGAGTTTCAGTCAGCTTTCCTCTTGTTCCAGCAGAACTAACTGCACTAATCAAATTAATTGCATTTTTATAATGAATTGCATTTTTACAGCACTTTTCCAAGTGCTCAAAGCGCTTTACAATGGTCCATTCATTCATACATTGGGAGGTGAAGCGGCGAACAGTCGACGCCAGCGTCCTCACTTCCCACATTCCCGCATCGTTGAGTGCCTAGAAAAGCGCTCTACAAGTTTGATGTATTATCATTGGTGATGTTGTTGCTATTATAATAATTATTATTATTATTATTATTTATTAAAATTAAAGGAGTTTATTATGTTCTTTTGAAGACGTCTCAGTGGCATTAGAACGTACCTCATTATGTTACAGACGGTTAGGGTTGTGATGACAGCCTGAGCTAACGTGTTCTAGAGGGGCGGGTCGTGGCACACCCTGATTGGATCCCACCGATCTGTCTAGTGCCCCCCCCACCCCACCCCCCCCACCCCCCCAGTGCAGCACTACGTCACATAATTTGGAGCGCCGCCCACCCGGAAGGGTTGACTCCCACTTCTAGCCCAGAGCGGGCCAGTGGCCAGCGGTGGCCGAGCGGTTTGAACCATTGAACCACTACCATGAAATGTTCTATGAGCAGGGCCTGGCTGTAAACAAGTATCTGATGCTTAGTCCAGTTACCCTGGGTAAATATAGTAACTTTGCTTTGCTTTGCTTTGACGTTCCTCCAGGGCTTTCATTTTTTGCGCCGACGAAAATGAAAGCCATAATTTGCCTTCCTTGATGTATTAATGAGCATCAATAACGACCATCACCTGTGTCACAGACACATACAGCTCCCCTCTGCAGGCCTCTACTACTGAAAGTGACTGCATGGAGTCTGTCTCATTTCTCTCCAAAAGCACGTGAATATGATGGAATATGATTACAGCTCACATTTCATATCACACACTAGCCCCCCTAAAAAAAAAAAATCAAAAAAAAAAATCGATATTAATTTTTAATAAATCGATACATATCGTCGGGATATAATATCGATATATATCGATATACGATATATCGTTACATGCCTAGTTATTATGACTTATGAGTGTTATTGTTGAAGGTATCTCTCACCAGGATCAGGACGTACTTCATGCCCCTCTGGTGGAACTCCTGCACCATGTCTGGGAGGTCTAGTTATTATGACTTATGAGTTGTTATTGTTGAAGGTATCTCTCACCAGGATCAGGACGTACTTCATGCCCCTCTGGTGGAACTCCTGCACCATGTCTGGGAGGTCCCCAAACCGCCGGGGGTCAAAGGTGAACACCCTGCGCTTATCCGCGTAGTCCAGGTCGTTCCACTGGACGTCCTGACGACGCAACACAACACCACACAATTCAGGCATTTAGCAGACGCTCTTAACCCATTCTGGACGGGAACCCCTTTTGGTGTTTTAAGCATTTAGCATACTTTAGATATTGAAAAAGAACAGATCTACAAGGTCATTTCAAAAATAGCAGATCTACAAGCTCGTAGCGCGGCACTCGGTGCCGCGCTACGAGCTTGTAGATCTGCTATTTTTGAAATATCTTGAAAATGTGGCTCAAATCTTTGAATATATATTCTTTCGGAGCGAACGTTTTAAACTCAAATCTTTGCTTCTGGGGGTGCCCCTGGAACAACATATTTTCAGATGGGGGTCCAATTACATATCATCATGGGGCTCCTTGACATGAAATAGTTTGAGAACAACTGATATAGAAACATAGGTTTTTCTGAAAACCATCATGATTTAGAAGACATTTGCAGAATCTGGCGGCATCAGGTCGAAATGGGTCAATCCAGAGCGATTTACAGTAAGCAAGAACAACACATGGTAATACATCAAATACATCACAACACAACAGCAGCATTTCAAGAAGAAGCGGCTGGTCATAAAAACCTATCAAAGTGGCAGAGCCAACCTTGTGCCAAGTATTACAGAGCACACCTGTATTCCTAGCGAATAGCCAAGCTACAAGCTCATGTGTCACAACGCGTTGTCATCATTTGAAAACAATTCTGAAAGGAATAAAACGATTAAACTACAGCATGCCTAAAATAGGGCCGCCGGATTGAGAGTGGTTAACAGATGTTGATGTATGTTTAGGGTATAGAAGTTAAAGTGAAATCAGTAGTTTATAAAACCTTTGTATCTAGATGTTATACAGGTATATTTGCAATAATAATGTGTGGTTGTTGTCATGGCACACCCGGACTTGTCTCACGGCACACCCAGTGTGCCTCGACAAACCGTTTGGGAACAACTCTAAGGCCTCGCTCACACTGTTGCAACATGCATACAACATTTGTCTTGTGGTTTGATGCGGGGGAGGGGGGGGGCACAACACAGCCATCAAACAAAAATGTTTTGTCAAACCATGTGACTTCCATTGGAAATGCATTGGGGCGGCCATTAAACACGGACAAGACACAAGACAAATGTTGTATGCATGTTGCAACAGCGTGAGTGAGGCCCAAGAGTTCATCACATGTAAACAATGTATTATAGCTTATACTATGATGTTTACCAGGGGGAGGTTGGCAGCATGGTGCATGCGCTGTGCCACCTCCTTACCAGGGGCATGTTGGCGTTGTGCATGCGCTGTGCCACCTCCTTACCAGGGGCATGTTGGCGTTGTGCATGCGCTGTGCCACCTCCTTACCAGGGGCATGTTGGCGTGGTGCATGCGCTGTGCCACCTCCTTACCAGGGGCATGTTGGCGTGGTGCATGCGCTGTGCCACCTCCTTACCAGGGGCATGTTGGCGTGGTGCATGCGCTGTGCCACCTCCTTACCAGGGGCATGTTGGCGTGGTGCATGCGCTGTGCCACCTCCTTACCAGGGGCATGTTGGCGTGGTGCATGCGCTGTGCCACCTCCTTACCAGGGGCATGTTGGCGTGGTGCATGCGCTGTGCCACCTCCTTACCAGGGGCATGTTGGCGTGGTGCATGCGCTGTGCCACCTCCTTACCAGGGGCATGTTGGCGTGGTGCATGCGCTGTGCCACCTCCTTACCAGGGGCATGTTGGCGTGGTGCATGCGCTGTGCCACCTCCTTACCAGGGGCATGTTGGCGTGGTGTATGCGCTGTGCCACCTCCTTACCAGGGGCATGTTGGCATGGTGCATGCGCTGTGCCACCTCCTTACCAGGGGCATGTTGGCGTGGTGCATGCGCTGTGCCACCTCCTTACCAGGGGCATGTTGGCGTCATGCATGCGCTGTGCCACCTCCTTACCAGGGGCATGTTGGCGTCATGCATGCGCTGTGCCACCTCCTTACCAGGGGCATGTTGGCGCCGTGCATGCGCTGTGCCACCTCCCGTGTGGCGTTGGTGGTCCGGTAGCCCCAGCGACACAGGTGGAAGCCCAGAGACCAATATGGAGGCATCATGGGATAGCCTGTAAAGACGACAAGGCCATGCCCTCATAAAAATATATTTTTTAACCCATTTAGGCCTGACCCCTTCTAAATCCTCCAGTTTTTTGAAATAAATATTTTCACGATTTTTAAAAAAATAGCAGACCTACAAGTCTGCGATATGAGCTTGTAGATCTGCTATTTTTCAATGGCTAAATTATAACATAATGATTAAAACACCAAAAGGGGTTCCCGCCCAGAATGGGTTAAATACACTCATCATAGGATAACTTGCGATGAGACACCCTCATTTAAATACACACACACGTGCACTAACAGTCCTTTAGTATTCAATATGTCTACAATATATTAACCATGTTAAAAATGTCAATATCAATTGGGCCTGGGCCGTGGCTCAGTGGTCCTTGGCTGGTAATCCAGTCTGGCAGTGTAGAGCCATGATAGGTTCAGTAAAACATGGTTTGGCTAGCAGAGCCCTGATAGGTTCCGTAAAACATGGCTTGGCTAGCAGAGCATTGATAGGTTCAGTAAAACATGGCAGTAAAACATGGTTTGGCTGGCAGAGCCCTGATAGGTTCAGTAAAACATGGCTTGGCTAGCAGAGCCCTGATAGGTTCAGTAAAACATGGCTTGGCTGGCAGAGCCCTGATAGGTTCAGTAAAACATGGCTTGGCTAGCAGAGCCCCGATAGGTTCAGTAAAACATGGCTTGGCTAGCAGAGCCCTGATAGGTTCAGTAAAACACGGTTTGGCTGGCAGAGCCCTGATAGGTTCAGTCTGTGTGTGTAGTGTTTTGACCACCGTACCGATGACCTGGAGGTACTGTCGGACGACGCTCTGGGGGTCAGGACCCAAGAAGACGTAGAGGTCCAGGATTCCACCGATGGTCACCCAGGTGAGAGCAGGAGCAGGCTGCAGGATCACCTCTATACACACAGCACAGTTAATAACTACATTACAGCCTCCAGGATCACCTCTGTACATACACATTTTGGGCGGGAACCCCTTTTGGTGTTTTAAACATTGTTATAATTTAGCTATTGAAAAATAGCAGATCTACAAGCTCATAGCGCGCCACCGAGTGGCGCGCTACGAGCTTGTAGGTCTGCTATTTTTGAAAAAAAGTGAAAATGTGGCACAAATCTTTGAATATATATTCTTTCAGAGCCAACAATTTTAACTCAAATCTTTGCTTCCGAGGGGTTTCAGATGGGGGTCGGTGGCCAATTACATATCATTTTTGGGGTCCTTGACATGAAATATTGAGCACCACTGATACAGAAACATAAGGTTTTTAAGAAAACTGTCAGGATTTAGAAGACATTTTTTTTATTTTGACATCAGGCCTAAATGGGTTAATAAGTACATTACAGCCTGCAGGATCACCTCTGTACATACTAGAGACCAGCGGGTGGCGGATTTAGCCGCGGTTGCCGCGGGTGAACCGCAGTTTAGGGTGGATTAGGGTCAATTCAATATATTATAAATTAATATCGGATAAACCGCGGGTGAAATAATGCTGGAAATAATAAATGAATGGCAGCCATCTATCTATAGGCTTTATAACTTTTAAAACGGAAATAAATTAATGATATCTATCTATAGTCTTATAATATATTTTTTAAAAGGCACAAAATCTCAGCATGCGTGCGTTAGTAGTATTTTAATATTTTCCATCAGGCACAAATTAGACGCCTATATTGGCTAAGAAGGACCACAACAACGAGTGGGCTGCTAGCTGCTAGGCTAACAGGCAGCTGAGAGTATGAAAGAAACTTACAACTAACTGAAACAGAAGGGAAGAATATAAGTTTGGCGTGGGACTCGGTGCCATGGGACTGCATGGGAGCGAGGGCTGGATATATGCCACATGAAAAGACGTTCGTTGCGATGTGCGAACGTGACTGACTGAACGGACGGCAGCCTTGTTGCCATGGAAATGGGAATATACAACCGTAACTTTGGTGAACTGTCGGCAGTGGTGAGTGACACAATTTATAAATAGCCGATCTACAAGCTCACAACGCGTCGCAGCGAGCCAGCGACGCGTTGTGAGCTTGTAGATTGGCTATCCCTGCAGCGGATTTCGGGTGGTTGCGGATATATAAATTGGATTAATTAATTAATGCGGTCGGATAACGGGCGGATCATTAATATGTACGGGCGGATTAGGGTGACAAAAAAGCTCATCCGCAGTTCTCTAGTACATACACATTTTGGGCGGGAACCCCTTTTGGCGTTTTAAACATTGTTTATAATATATTTAGCTATTGAAAAATAGCAGATCTACAAGCTCATAGCGCGCCACCGAGTGGCGCGCTACGAGCCTGGTAGGTCTGCTATTTTTGAAGAATCGTGAAAATGTGGCACAAATCTTTGAATATATATTCTTTCAGAGCCAACGATTATAACTCAAATCTTTAATAAGTACATGTGTAAATAAGTCCGTTTGGATGAGGGCTATGTGAACAGAAATGACACTCCAGAGATTTAGAAAATGTACTTTTATTCTTCTTTTGCAAGCTGTTCAAAAATAATGTTCAAAAATCATTCTTCCGAATAGGGTTTCACAAAAAAGGTAGTTCACGAAAAAGGAAACAAAAAACTTACAGACCTCTAATCAAGCCTAAGTTTAAAGCTGAACCTTTCACTGAGGGTGTGTTTTAAACAACACGACAGTCTAGCTATACTCTGAGCTACTGACTGTTCTCTATAAGGGCAGAGCTATCCAGCCACCCCATTCGACTGTTATCAGTGCATATAATAGGCGTTATCAACCGTTATTAGGACCATACAATGGGCCCAGTATGGACATTTTCCACATACTCACAGTTTCAGTATGTCATTATCAGCTATTGTGACTGGTGATAAGGGTATTTTCATTATAGAATGCCCATACTGTTGTTTGAACAATGTCACCAGCCGAGTCAGTATGTTGTTATCATGTATTGTATCCGTTGATAATGATATTAGGACCATACAATGGGCCCAGTATGGACATTTTCCACATACTCACGGTTTCAGTATGTCATTATCAGCTATTGTGACGGGTGATAAGGGTATTTTCATTATAGAATGCCCATACTGTTGTTTGAACAATGTCACCAGCCGAGTCAGTATGTTGTTATCATGTATTGTATCCGTTGATAATGATATTAGGACCATACAATGGGCCCAGTATGGACATTTTCCACATACTCACAATTTCAGTATGTCATTATCAGCTATTGTGACGGGTGATAAGGGTATTTTCATTATAGAATGCCCATACTGTTGTTTGAACAATGTCACCAGCCGAGTCAGTATGTTGTTATCATGTATTGTATCCGTTGATAATGATATTAGGACCATACAATGGGCCCGGTATGGACATTTTCCACATACTCACGGTTTCAGTATGTCATTATCAGCTATTGTGACTGGTGATAAGGGTATTTTCATTATAGAATGCCCATACTGTTGTTTGAACAATGTCACCAGCCGAGTCAGTATGTTGTTATCATGTATTGTATCCGTTGATAATGATATTAGGACCATAAAATGGGCCCAGTATGGACATTTTCCACATACTCACGGTTTCAGTATGTCATTATCAGCTATTGTGACGGGTGATAAGGGTATTTTCATTATAGAATGCCCATACTGTTGTTTGAACAATGTCACCAGCCGAGTCAGTATGTTGTTATCATGTATTGTATCCGTTGATAATGATATTAGGACCATACAATGGGCCCAGTATGGACATTTTCCACATACTCACAATTTCAGTATGTCATTATCAGCTATTGTGACCGGTGATAAGGGTATTTTCATTATAGAATGCCCATACTGTTGTTTGAACAATGTCACCAGCCGAGTCAGTATGTTGTTATCATGTATTGTATCCGTTGATAATGATATTAGGACCATACAATGGGCCCGGTATGGACATTTTCCACATACTCACGGTTTCAGTATGTCATTATCAGCTATTGTGACTGGTGATAAGGGTATTTTCATTATAGAATGCCCATACTGTTGTTTGAACAATGTCACCAGCCGAGTCAGTATGTTGTTATCATGTATTGTATCCGTTGATAATGATATTAGGACCATAAAATGGGCCCAGTATGGACATTTTCCACATACTCACGGTTTCAGTATGTCATTATCAGCTATTGTGACGGGTGATAAGGGTATTTTCATTATAGAATGCCCATACTGTTGTTTGAACAATGTCACCAGCCGAGTCAGTATGTTGTTATCATGTATTGTATCCGTTGATAATGATATTAGGACCATACAATGGGCCCAGTATGGACATTTTCCACATACTCACGATTTCAGTATGTCATTATCAGCTATTGTGACCGGTGATAAGGGTATTTTCATTATAGAATGCCCATACTGTTGTTTGAACAATGTCACCAGCCGAGTCAGTATGTTGTTATCATGTATTGTATCCGTTGATAATGATATTAGGACCATACAATGGGCCCAGTATGGACATTTTCCACATACTCACGGTTTCAGTATGTCATTATCAGCTATTGTGACGGGTGATAAGGGTATTTTCATTATAGAATGCCCATACTGTTGTTTGAACAATGTCACCAGCCGAGTCAGTATGTTGTTATCATGTATTGTATCCGTTGATAATGATATTAGGACCATACAATGGGCCCAGTATGGACATTTTCCACATACTCACGATTTCAGTATGTCATTATCAGCTATTGTGACCGGTGATAAGGGTATTTTCATTATAGAATGCCCATACTGTTAGGTTCTAGGGTTAGATGGAATTGAATGGGTTAGGGTTAGGGTAACCCTAACCCTAACCCTAGGGTTAGCCAATTAAGAGAACCGTAAGTCCGTGTGCTGGGAAACACATATCAGCGTGTTCAGCTCGTCGTGCTGAGTCCGAAAATGGTCTCACTTTTTTCCAGACGTGTTTCGAGGGCAAGGGACCAATAGGAGGCGTTTACACCCATTTCCTGACATCATAGAGAGATGAGACCACCACCGTTGGAATCGGGGCGAAAAAGTAAGTGGGGATACATACCCATTGAGTTTTTAAAAAAATTGGAAATGTGTTGTTTTTGGGTACATTTGTGACCGTTTTACAAACTTTGCATCACTTTTTGACCACTTTCCTGGGGTCGGAGAGTCTCGACATTGCAATATTCGGAATCGGCGTCAAAAAGTTAGTCTATAGAGGTACCTGTAGAGGAATCCTTAAATTGGATTTTTAGTGGCCTCCAACGCGTTACAATCAATTACAAATCCAAAATGTGTCCGTTTGTTTTGAGCAGGACATTTTCTTCTTCTTCTCATCCAGCTGAATCCAATGAACTTGGTCCTGAGTCTCTACGACACTTCTAACTATCAAAGGTCACGCACGTGACCCTTGTACGGCGTCGAGGCCCTCTAAGGCTATGATTGACAGGGAATAACCAATTTTTCTAAAACAAAGGGTCTTTATCCATGTATGAAGCACGGGGAATCCAATGGAATTGGTTTCAAGTCTCTACGACACTTCTAAATATTTTACATATTTTTTTAGACACGTTTTTTGGACCCCACAAACACAAATAATTTTTTTTTTTTAAACCCACTTAGTCTGATTCACCTTTTCACCCTGGATTTAATGGAATTGGTCCCGTTGAAAAAAAATGTTTTGTTCTTTTTCTAACCTCTATAAAGCCTCTAAATCAAAAACCCTTGGTCATTAGGGGCCCATCTTTTAGTATGTTATATAGCTTGTCAGGACGAACAATCTGACATGAGTCTCATTTCTGTACGACATTCCTACACAAAGTTGATGTTTAGCCTTCTAGGGGCTATAAAACCAAGGGGAAGTGACGTCAGAGGCCCATCTTCGGATATGTTGTAGAGCTCACACAGACGAACACGTGGATATGTGTCTCATTCCTGTATGTCGCTCAAACTGAGGTTGCCAGTTTGAGCGACATACATAGGGGGTATACTGCTAACAGGACCTTGAAAGAGAACTTTTTGGAAGAAGCTAACCTTAACCCAATTCCCGTTAGTTAGTCTGTCACCCCCAGACATGACCTTAGATTGTGACCTTATACCTTAGCTATATGTAAGGTCCTTAGATTACCATATATGGAGCTGACCCGTTATGACATTCAATATGTTTTTTTTTTGTGGCTTTCGCCTTTATTTTTTATGGAGGGACAGACAGTAGGCTGACAGGAAATGGGGAGAGAGATGGGGGGTTGACATGCAGTAAAGGCCGTCGGGATCGGGAGTCGAACCCGTGGCACACTGCCAGACTGGATTACCAGCCAAGGTGCCTGGACCGCTGAGCCACAGCCCAGGCCCAATGTCTCCCTTTTGACTGATGCCTGTCCATTTAAACTCTAGACGTGCCTGCCCCAAAGTTATTAGTGCAGCCGCGCCCGACAGCCGGGGAAAACTGAGTTCTCAACAGGCCCGGCCCTACCTGGGCCCTCATCAAACCCTGTACACTCAAGACACTGCCCCCGCTGCCACCCTTAGATCCCCATATACGGAGCTGACCTGTTCTGACATTCCATATGTTGATCTGACCTCATCAAACCCTGTACACTCAAGACACTGCCCCCGCTGCCACCCTTAGATCCCCATATACGGAGCTGACCTGTTCTGACATTCCATATGTTGATCTGACCTCATCAAACCCTGTACATTCAAGGCATGCTCCATATATGACCAGTACAGAATTCATTCCATATGTTGACCCATGCCAAAGCGCCAGCACGTCTGCTGTCCCCCAGGCGTGCACGTGACCTCGCCCTCAGGCGTCTATCATCATTGGTCAGTATCATGATCTGACAAATGGGTTGTCAATCACACAGATTGTTTGTATGTGAATAAACAATCTTCAAAATAAAAGCAATGCAGTTTGTCATAAACATGGACCGCTTGTTATGACCAGATGAAAACACTGGTGACTGACATCTGTTTGACTCTAGTCTACTTTGTCAATTGGCACACACACCACTACATAGGCATAGCATGCATCAGGGATACAGTGGTGCACCTTGTAGATGAAGATGGTTTAGACGGTAGATGCATGTTACAAAGAAACTGTTCAATATATTATATAGGCTATAGGTTTGCTAACCATGTGGGTTTGAGATAAGGTTATCTTTTTACAACTCCAAATTGAAAAGCATCAGGGGTGACACGATAACCAAATGTTTAGGGTGTATACTACATGGTCTGTAATGTATGACTGAGTCCCCAATTTTGCTGATGGTCTCCCTGTGTTTCTTGTACTGACTGTAAATCAAATTAATTAGATTAGAAATTACACACACACACACTCCTATGCCACCAAAATGTGGAACGCCCTACCAACAGTCATTAAGACATGCAAATCCCTTGACTCCTTCAAAACCGTTCTCAAAGGGCACGACGGCTGCAATTCGAAACTGGCCCCCCGTAAAATCTGAATCCCCCCACCACCCACCCCTTTTCCCCTCACTGTATATGTTTCTTTTCCCTTTTTACCTCCTTTATGATGAATTCCTGTTCTGTTCTTTGGATATATAGAAGTGTCTATTTGTAAGTCTCTAAAGGTTTTGATGAATTGAACAAGGTGGACCCTCTTGTAAACAAGTGTAATGCTTTATTGGGTCGTCCACTCACAGTTAACAGTCTTTGTATTGAGTTTGTGCTTGAAATGTACTGTATTTCTGCAAACTGTTAATACATATTGCAATCAATCAATCAATCACTATAGACACATTGTAAAGGTGATTAAAAAGAAAATACAGTGTGTGGATGGATCTGAGGAAAAAATAATGGCTCAAACAAACCCACAAACAATAATCAATGCTTTGATTTTCTTTGCATAGAATAACTTCCGGGGTGAATAATATGTTGATTGATTGAATAGTTTTTTTCCCCCTTTTTTTTTTAACAGTTTGCAAATATTTTGCAAGATTATACACAAACACAAAAATCCCTAAGGGCTCGTCTCGCGTAGCCAGCCACCCGGAATTAATATGACAAATGTGCCTGTCAACACTACAGCCTGGCTAGACTAGAGAGTAGATATCAATTCGCTTTGCACTGCAATTCCGCCCTAGACCGGATACGGAAACGGCCAGTGTGTGCCTATGTATCTACGCGTGGAAATGACCGGATACAGTAGGCGGTTGCCTAGCCTTGGCTAACAATATGGTCATTAAAAATAAGTTGCAATTTCTCCCTTTTTGGTACGTTGGTAGACTACATATATAAAACGTTCAGATTTAAAATATAAAGTGCTTACCCAATGGCCGCGGATGTTACTATTATGTGCAGCCCACCAGAAGTACCGTATTGTTAAATAAAAAGCGTTGTATCAATTTTCTCATACAGTTATAATGTACCAGAGTGCAATACACCTCCCAACCGATGGGGTCGCGTAGTTGAAAGCTACGGGGAAAATGGCCACAGATCCGATTCAAATGCATTTTATTGAACAATGTGGAATATACGCGTACTTTTGAGAGGCCGTACGTATTTATAACATCTTTGGCCAAGTGGTAAGCACTTTACATTTGAAATCCGAACGTTTATGTACATGTACGACCAAAAAGGAAGAAAGTGCAAACGCAATTTTGAAGATCAACAAAGACTAGTGTCAGCTAGCTCAAAATGATGTCAAAACACATTGCATGCAGACACTTTCGTAAAATAGTGCATAATTCCACTGAGAATAAAAGTTATGGGCAGCCTGGTGCTTATTTTTGCTGCGAAAAAGATTGGCCAGTCACGTGACATCTGATCAAAGCAGATCAAAGCGATTGGATTGATGAGAGGGCATTCTATAACATTGAAAATATCATTATCGACGGATACAATACATGATAACAACATACTGACTCGGCTGGTGACATTGTTCAAACAACAGTATGGGCATTCTATAATGAAAATACCCTTATCACCGGTCACAATAGCTGATAATGACATACTGAAACCGTGAGTATGTGGAAGATGTCCATACTGGGCCCATTGTATGGTCCTAATATCATTATCAACGGATACAATACATGATAACAACATACTGACTCGGCTGGTGACATTGTTCAAACAACAGTATGGGCATTCTATAATGAAAATACCCTTATCACCCGTCACAATAGCTGATAATGACATACTGAAACCGTGAGTATGTGGAAAATGTCCATACTGGGCCCATTGTATGGTCCTAATATCATTATCAACGGATACAATACATGATAACAACATACTGACTCGGCTGGTGACATTGTTCAAACAACAGTATGGGCATTCTATAATGAAAATACCCTTATCACCCGTCACAATAGCTGATAATGACATACTGAAACCGTGAGTATGTGGAAAATGTCCATACTGGGCCCATTGTATGGTCCTAATATCATTATCAACGGATACAATACATGATAACAACATACTGACTCGGCTGGTGACATTGTTCAAACAACAGTATGGGCATTCTATAATGAAAATACCCTTATCACCCGTCACAATAGCTGATAATGACATACTGAAACCGTGAGTATGTGGAAAATGTCCATACTGGGCCCATTGTATGGTCCTAATATCATTATCAACGGATACAATACATGATAACAACATACTGACTCGGCTGGTGACATTGTTCAAACAACAGTATGGGCATTCTATAATGAAAATACCCTTATCACCTGTCACAATAGCTGATAATGACATACTGAAACCGTGAGTATGTGGAAAATGTCCATACTGGGCCCATTGTATGGTCCTAATATCATTATCAACGGATACAATACATGATAACATACTGACTCGGCTGGTGACATTGTTCAAACAACAGTATGGGCATTATATAATGAAAATACCCTTATCACCCGTCACAATAGCTGATAATGACATACTGAAACCGTGAGTATGTGGAAAATGTCCATACTGGGCCCATTGTATGGTCCTAATATCATTATCAACGGATACAATACATGATAACAACATACTGACTCGGCTGGTGACATTGTTCAAACAACAGTATGGGCATTCTATAATGAAAATACCCTTATCACCCGTCACAATAGCTGATAATGACATACTGAAACCGTGAGTATGTGGAAAATGTCCATACTGGGCCCATTGTATGGTCCTAATAACGGTTGATAACGCCTATTATATGCACTGATAACAGTCGAATGGGGTGCACCAGCATTGTGCCCTTCTCTCCTCCCTCTACTACCTGAAACTGGAATCCCTTCCCCACCCACAATCTGGGCCTTTCAATTGTTGGGTCAAACCAACAGTCTTGAGCTCTGGTTTAAGACTATAGTTTCACCAACCTATATATACACCAAAATAAACATAGAAAACAATTCCCAAACCTTACAGACATCATAATCCACAAGGTAACTATAATCATGTTTTTAGCAAACAACTCTTCATTCATAATATAAAGATACAAATACACACCCACACACCCCCATAAGTGGTAAGTCCCAATTAGGTTCCTCCACCAGCCTATAAAAGGATCCCCGGAATCAGCTGTGACTATTTTGGATGATCAACCCAAAAACAGGGAGTAAGTTTGGTTGAGCAATGAGCTTTTTCTTTAAATCAATAAATATTTCAACTGAGTTTGTCCATCATTTGTAATACACAAGGTGATTGTACTGAAACATAAAATACTGGGGGTACAAAGACATAAGTGGGAAAGTCAGTCTGTCTTTACCACAACATGACATGCTGCAGGATCACCTCTGCACACACACAGCACAGGAATAACTACATTACAGGCTGCAGGCTTACTTCTATACAGAACAGAGTTCAGACATTTACACTAGTAATATATATCCTCATACTATGGGTAAATGCACAGCCCAATATGGGAATGGGAAGCTCTGGCATGTGAAATTAAGCTATATAGCCCAGTACTACTCATGACATTAATAAAGTGATATCCCAGGCCAGTACCCATCACATTAATAAAGTGATATCCCAGGCCAGTACCCATCACATTACTCATTCACCGCCACCAGGGGGGCGCCAAAAGTCCCAGACCGCCACCATATATCTTTTATTTTTTTTTATTTATTTTTTTCAAAAAAAGTCTACCATGTTATAAAACACGAAAAACACGTCCTTGGCGCTCCAGGACATCATGAAAAAGAAGTTAAATAAGTCCTTGGCGACGATTGAGTTTTAATAAAGTGATATCCAGGTATACCCATGACATTAATAACATACCCATGGCATTAATAACATACCCATGGCATTAATAACATACCCATGGCATTGCTGTTGAGCAGGAAGACTCCATGGGCCAGACCATCCTCCTCTTGTACCAGGTAGAATGGATGGGAGCCATACAGATTAGCATCGCTCTACACAGGAAATAAATAAACAGCTGTGAGTGTGAACTGTGAACATCTACTGTAGTATTATTTTAATTCAGAACGTGGAACGGTTCATGCTGATCATTTAGCAATACGATTATTTCTGTTATATTTCACACTGCTTTGTCTTTCACTAAATGGGCCAATAAGCAAAAGGAAAAGTTAGGAAACTTTTCCTCTTACAGTTGGAGGCCATCGATATTGTCCTTTTCTTTTTGCTGAGGTTTGCGTGATCTGCGCAAAAGGACAGTTAACCCATTTTGGGCGGGAACCCCTTTTGGTGTTTTAAACATTATGTTATAATTTAGCTATTGAAAAATAGCAGATCTACAAGCTCATAGCGCGCCACCGCGCTACGAGCTTGTAGGTCTGCTATTTTTGAAAAATCGTGAAAATATTTATTTCAGAAAACTGGAGGATTTAGAAGGATTTTTTCAAATTTTGAGGTCAGGCCTAAATGGGTCAAATGATAAGGGACAATATCTGTGGCACCCAACTGTACATTTCTTCCTAAGTGAATTACTAAGACAAGTCCAGTCAGATTCATGAAACGTTCTTAAGTAGGCAGAACTGTTCGTAAGCATGTTCTTATGATGATGAATCCAAATCCTCGTAACTTGAAGGGGTGTGCCAGTTCATTCAATTTATGTGGTGGGTATGGTGTGTTTGTTTGGGTTGGGTTGTAAACTCTAAACCAGTGGTTCTCGACATTTTCATGTCAAGGACCCACAAATTGACAAGCATTCTACAGACCCCCATCGAAAATATTTTCTGCTAGGGAAATGTTTTGAACATTTATCAAAATGTTTTCGAAAATAGCCGATCTACAAGATTTTACCAAGAGGTCCCATTGAGATCAGAAATCTCTTTTACAAGGGACACTGGCTGGATATGGTGTTCTGAAATGTGACATTACGAGATGTGCATTTGTTGTGGCGCTAACTCCACAGACTCACACGCTGTCGTCTCTGTTCCACAGATCGTGACTCACGTGAGGGGCCATGTCTCTGTTCCACAGTGTGAGGGAGGTCCAGTTGAGGTCCAGGGCGAGCGGGGCGTAGTGCTCCCCCAGGCCCGTCACCAGCGAGGAGGCCAGGGCAGTGGACAGCTGCAGGTACTGGTCAGCAAACAGCAGCGGCGCCACCGTGCTGTTCACGCTAGTGACCGGTCCGGGACGCACAGGAAAGACACACGCAGCAAACAGGCAAACAGGAGAGATATACATTAACTGAGGATGTCTTCTAAATCCAACCAGTTTGTTCTGAAAAACCTATGTTTCTTTATCAGTTGTGTTCACGCCATTTCATGCCAAGGACACACAGAATGATATTTGGCCACAGAACCCCATCTCAAAATATGTTGTCCCCCCCCCCCCCCCCCTCCCCCCAGAAGACATGAGATAAAAACATTGGCTGTGAAAGAATATATATTCAAAGATTTGCACTCGTTTTCACAATTTTAAAAAAATAGCAGATCTACATGCTTGCTGTAGCGTGGCACTCGGTGCCGTGCTATGAGCTTGTAGATCTGCTATTTTCCCCAACAGCTAAAGTATAACATGATGCTTAAAAAACACCAAAAGGGGTTCCCGTCCTGAATGGGTTAAAGCCTCACTGCAGAAATGTGTCATGTGTGAATCTCAATAACCTGAACAAGTACTGTACGGAACCAGCGTTGTTTTTGGCATTTTAGTTTTAGTCATAGTCTCTTGAATAGTTTTAATTTAGCTTTAGTTACATTTTAGTCACCTGGAATGTCTTAGTGTTAGTCTAGTTTTAGTCGACTAAATCTGCAGTTGATTTAGTCGAAACAAAATGTATTTTGGCGGGCCTTGATGCCGTCGTCACTTAGCCAATCTACAAGCTCACAACGCGTCGCAGATCGGCTATTTTCAGCATGCTACTAATTGTAAAATGACCTAATATTTTAGTCTAGTTTTTATTTGTTGACGAAATTGTCAGTATATTTAGTCTTAGTTTTAGTCATCATAGCTTAGTTTTTATTTAGTTTCCATTTAGTTTTTGTCAGTGGATAAAAGTAGTCGACGAACATTTTTCGTCTTAGTTTTAGTCGACGAAGTACGGAACAGTACTTACATGACCCGTCCATTGGATTGACGGCGTACGAGGAAGCCAAAAGGTTCCGGTTGGAATTCAACGGTGTAGAGGGGGTTCTGGACATCAGTATAAATGTCATCATGGGGGAGAGGAACCTCGTATCGCTGAGATGAAGGGTCCTTTATCTGGAAGGGAAACAAAGCACATTTCGACCTGTTACATACCTTGTTATACCTTTCCAGCTGGGAACACCTCTGTGTCATTTTAGTTGTTGAAAACTTATCGCCAAGATTGTTTGGTTTTAACAAACTTAACGCCCTACTTGATCATACTACAGCGTCCCGCAGAAGTATCAAAAGCAGCAGATCTGCGAGCTCAAAATGCGACACATTTTGAGCTTGTAGTTCTGGCACTTTTGATACTTTTAAATTTGATTCCTGAAAAGTAACAGATTTGGAAAATGAGGTTTCCACCCGAAAAGGCGATATTATGGCAACATGATTTTGTTGAAGTTTTTCTTAAATTTAGAACGCTGTTTTTAGAACCGGCCTCAGGTTTTAATGTGTTATTCATCTTAATAAAAATGTATACAATACTATACATCACCATTACCAGTGCTGGGTGATATATCAACATGGCTACAGTTGGAGGCCATCGATATTGTCCTTTTATTTTTGCTGAGGTTTGCGTGATCTGCGCAAAAGGAGAGTTAACCCATTTTGGGCGGGAACCCCTTTTGGTGTTTTAAACATTGTTATAATTTAGCTATTGAAAAATAGCAGATCTACAAGCTCATAGCGCGCCACCGAGTGGCACGCTACGAGCTTTGTAGGTCTGCTATTTTTGAAAAATCGTGAAAATATTTATTTCAGAAAACTGGAGGATTTAGAAGGATTTTTTAAAATGTTGAGGTCAGGCCTAAATGGGTCAAATGATAAGGGACAATATCGGTGGCACCCAACTGTATATGAGGCAAGATATCATCTGGGATTGTGCATATTTTACTGTATTGAATTGATATGGTGCAAATGTTGTCTTTTCGTGGTTTGAATCATTTAAGTCCACTTTTATACTTTCCAAAATGTTTAAAAAAAAATAGCAAAAGTGGCAGATCTAGGCCTACAAGCTCACAACACATCGCAAGAAAATGTACATCATCCTCACAGAAAGATAATATCGATAGAGGTATTTGGTAAAATACCTCTATTTTTGTGATTTGGTCCTTTTGTGATTTGGTCCCCCATCGCCCGGCCTTAGAGATTACATACCGGTGCGCCCTCCATCTCTTTCTGAAGTAAGGTAAGAATAATATAAGGCAGAGATAAGACAGCCAGACAGACAGACAGACTCACGGTGAGGTGCAGGCGACCGTGGCTTTCCTCCATGACCTCCAGGCGGAGGGTGGCGACCTCCCCGGGCAGGTAGGAGGTGTGGGAGCGCGTCAGGGCGGCAGCCTGGCCTCGTGTGGTCGGGGTGAGGGGTCCCATGCCGTAGCCACCGTATGCCCGTGGATAGAAGCACCACGGTGCGCCTCCACCACCACCAGACAGAGGAGCAAAACAGCATCCTCTCCCTTCACACTCCCCCTGGCTAAGGACCCTGTCCCTGGCACAGTCAAACCTGTCCTCCGGGGCCATAGCACAGGTGTCATCATCATCTCCACTGGGGCCAAAGTTATCCAAAGGGACTCTCCCTCGCTCTGCTGCGTTGCTCTGTAGTTTTGCCGAGTGGATCAGACGTCTCACAAATGCAACTACAGGGTTTTGCTGTGCACTGGTCGACTTGATCTGTCTGATGATCTCATGTTCAGGACAATATCTGATGTACAAACATGTCAATAATAATGTCAAAGTGAGAAGGATCATAGCTGGGGCCGGCGAAGAAGACAATACAGCCATGCTGTGAATATTCTGTGCACTCAGCATGCAAACTGTGTTTAATAGTTTGAGTAACGTTTTAGGATACAATGTGGAACTATTTTACTGTTACAGGTGCAATCAGACACTGCTGCTTTAGTTGGCTGTTAGCTCCCCCAAACATTATAAACGTCATCATTCCACTATTCCCACAGAAGACAGATAATTATTACATCTGTATTAGACTGCACTTTGTATATTTACGTGTCGACGCAAAAGCAGAACTTTATGAAGACGCAAACAGCAGTTTCAGATGAGCAGGTGGCTAATGCGGAGCTAACAGCTCTCAGTCCACACGCGTTGACCAGGCGCAACAAGTCCGCTCCGCCAAAACGCGAAAGCGCTCCTGTCCATCTTTGACTCCGAGAATCCTCATCAAACGTACACGACACCGTTCTCCTCCACCTCCTGCCATCCAATTCCCCGCGAGTCCAACTCCAAATTCCATCAGCATCCGTCCAGATTCTCCTTCAACCGCTCCAACTCCACTGCCCAGTGAACTAGCCACAGCTGTAGAAAATGATGACGTCACTAGCCATCAGTCTAACAGTGGAACCCCTGAACCTGAATTAATCTATTCTCCTCTCTCTATTGGGTTGGCTGATTCAAGTATGGAAATGCCTAACGCCGAACCAACTCCCTATGTCCCCCCTCCACCCCCCCCCCGACCAATAACAATCCTCTACTTGCCTGGCCAAAACTTTCAGTTTATAAGGGATTGTTATTTAAAGATAATAACCCAGATCTCTTAATCATCGGCGATTCGATGACAAGGAACATTATAATCCCAGGAGGCATCACTTTTTGTCTTCCAGGTGGTAAAGTCACTGATCTCTCCAAACTAGTACCCACTATTATAGACCTCTACCCCTCTGCCCACACTGTCTTCATACACGTTGGATCCAACAATGTCCTGGATCGGCATTCAGCCAAACTTAGATTGAATCTAGAAGCACTCGCAAACAACATTCAGAGTCTTAATAAATCCTGTGTCTTTTCTGGTCCCATCCCTGCTCCCTCCAAGAGCGCTGAACATTTTAGCAGACTCTACAGTCTACAGGAATGGCTCAGAGGATTTTGCACTGCAACAGGCCATGGCTTTATTGACAACTTTGACACTTTTTGGACCAGAAATAATCTTTATAAACCTGATGGACTACACCCTAACATCCCAGGCACTAGACAACTCACTGCAAATTACATCCGCCATGTTGCCTTTAACACTGTATGACAGTGGCGTGCACAGACATTTAGAGGGGCAGGTGCTCAAGTGGAAAAAAAGGGCACTTTGTGCAGCGCGTTGAACCGGCCGGTTGCCTTAATAGTGTGAGATTTATAGATTGTGGGGCCTAAATAATATATTAGAAGCTTTTTATCAAGAATTGATCAATGTTACCATGGTCCACATACTGTACAGTGTAACTGTACAAAATAAGAAAAAAAAGAAAAGAAAAAAATTGTTTTTTTCCCGTTTTTTCCCCGAAAGGGCACATTGCCAAAAGGGCAGGGGGTGCTATAGCACCCCCTAGTGTCTATCTGTGCACGCCACTGCTGTATGACTCTCTTCACAGCATGATCCCGCCATAGATTCCATACCATACAATAATGAAGAGCATCCTTCAGAGGGTCATGTTGACATTCCACTCCCCATCCATCTTGCTCCTCTTCCTCCTCTTCCACTAAACTCAAATTGCCCCCGTCCCATCGTCATGGCCAGCACATTAGCCCTGGTTTTGCCTATACGGGCATTTCATACCAACACATTAACCCAATCCACCCCGCCTCCCTTTCTCTCTGCTGACACATTATAACACTCATACTTTATTTAATTCTGTTAAATTAACCCAAGCACCCCCCTCCCCCCATGCCAATATCCCTGTCATTATCACCTCTAACCGTTCCTCCCACAATTCAAACTGCTCTGTAAACGCCTTAAACTTAATTTATATCAGACCGATTAAAACTTATAATATATTGCCCTGTCCCACTCCATCTGTCCCTGTATCTGTTAGTATGGGCCTGCTTAATGTCAGGGCTCTTCAAGAAAAGTCGACCATCTGTCAAGACTTCATTCCGTTCCATAACCTTGACTTCTTTTTTATCACTGAATCCTGGCTAGGTGTGGAGGACAATATTCCTCTCATCGCTACTACCCCCCCAAACTTCTCATATTTTACACTTCCAAGACAAGTGAAGAAGGGTGATAGACTAAAAAAGGGTGGTGGGCTGGTCGTTATCTACAATAACAAATTCAAATGTTCCCCGGTCACCTTTGGAAATTTTACTACCTTTGAAGTTTTTAGTTTCATAATTAAAGGCAAAGAGCCAGTGCTCTGTGTTTTAATGTATAGACCCCCTAATGGGAATAGCGGTTTTATTACTGAATTCTCTGATTTTCTATCGCTTGTCACTCAGTTTTGGAAACATTTTATTGCTGGGTGACTACAATGTCCCAATTCCCACCCTCTCTCTACGGCTTTTATGAATCTTATTGAATCATTTAATATTACCCAGTTTGTACATGGACCCACTCACCTCAAAGGTCACACACTCGATTTGAGGATGTCCCTGGGTTTAGCCATCCAAAATGTTGAACTGCTTCATTTTAGCTTATCTGACCACAAGGCTGTCGTTTTTAAAGCCCCTCTCCCTTGTCCTACACCTTTTTGCCCAGCTCCCGTGAGAGCCCGTATTTGTAACTCTAAGTCTGCTATTGCTTTTAGTGAGGCCTTCACAGCTTCGTCTCATCCTCCCCTTACTGAGCAGCCAGATATTGATGGATTGGTTACGATATTTAACAGTAACTGCACTTCCATTTTAGATTCCATTGCTCCCTTCAAAAACGACTAAGCTAAATAAACAACCCTGGCTCAATGACCATACCCGTTCACTGAAGAGAGTTTGTAGAAGAGTGGAACGCAGCTGGAAAACAAACCCACTGCACTCATCACTCATCAACCTGAAAGAGCTGATGGGAAGATATCAGAGGGCCGTAAATCAAGCCAAATCAAATTATTACTCAAACATCATCTAGTAACAGCAATAACCCCAGGACCCTATTTAAAATAATTAACTCTGTTACCTCACCCCCTACTATTACACACATTGATCCATCTCCAGACGATTTCCTAACTTTCTTTATTAATAAAATGTAAACTATTCGGCTCCAAATACCATCTTCCATTCCTGAAAACTCATTGCCACCCAGTACTCCTTCCCCACTTAATCAATTTGAAACCACTACTGTCCCACTTATTATTAGTACAATCTCACGGATGAAATCATCATCCTCCCAACTTGACATAATTCCCACACATTTCCTAAAGGAAATCTCCATTTCACTAGCACCCACTATCCTCTCTATAATAAATAACTCTTTGGTTTCTGGTTTCTTTCCCTCCTCATCTAAGCATGCCCTAGTTCAACCCTTCTTAAAAAACCCAGCCTTGACCCCCATCTCCCTAATAATTATCGTCCCATCTCAAAATTGTCCTTTCTGTCTAAACTCCTTGAAAAACTTATATCCACACAGCTCATTGATCATTTAAAGCAGGGGTTCTCAACCCGTGGGTCGCGACCCCTCGGGGGGTCGCCAAATTATTTTGGGGGGTCCCCAAAATATTTTCAAAAAAAAAAAAGAAAAGATTTTTTTTTTAATTTTATTTTCACGATTTTTCAAAAATAGCAGACCTACAAGTTCATAGCGCGCCACTCGGTGGTGCGCTATGAGCTTGTAGATCTGCTATTTTTCAATAGCTAAATTATAACAATGCTTAAAACACCAAAAGGGGTTCCCGCCCAAAATGGTTTAAGGTTATTGTAGCAGTCAATTTATATTGGGGGTCGGGAGGGGGCGGGGCAGGGGTCCCGAGACATTGCCAAAGCATTTCCGGGGGTCCCCGGCCAAAAACGTTGAGAACCCCTGATTTACAGCACAATAATCTTTTTGAGACTTTCCAATCCGGTTTTAGATCCCTCCATAGCACTGAGACTGCATTGGTTAAAGTCACCAATGATCTGCTCATGACTCTCGACGCCGGTGACTCCTCCATCCTGGTCCTGCTGGATCTTAGTGCGGCCTTTGACACGGTGGATCACACGATTCTGGTGAATCGCCTGGAGTCATGGGCGGGTCTTGGTGGCAGTGCCCTTCAACTATTCCGCTCCTACCTTTCAGGCAGAACTATGTCTGTTGTTGTTGGAAATGCCACCTCTCCATCAGCCCAGCTCACCTGCAGTGTCCCACAAGGGTCCATACTGGGTCCTTTATTATTTTCTGTTTATATGCTCCCCCTTGGTCATATCATTCGCAAATATAACATTAATTTCCACTGCTATGCTGACGACACCCAGCTCTATCTACCACTCAAAACCTCTGACCCTAGCTCCCTTTCCTCCCTTAAAGCCTGCTTGGCAGACATTCAAGCATGGATGTCCCAAAATTTCCTGCAGTTGAACTCTGACAAAACAGAATTAGTTATGTCTGTACTACAGTGGAGGGACCATAGGGAATTTAGGGTCAGGACAAAGCTGCTTAATTGTTCTATTAAACTCTGTTATTATGCTATAGCTCTATGATGATGTTATTGTATAGGCCTATTAATACACGTCTGTTCTTGCCGTATCTGCATTGACAGAAGTACCTACAAATTAGCATGTAATCTTAATTGCATATATTAATTTAGTTGATTGATATCAAAATCACTGTTTATGTTTGTTTTGTGCTGGCCTTGCTGTGTGCATTTTCCCCAAAAATGGGAAAAAAAATAATAAGTGTTTTGTCTTTATTTATTTATTTTGGTAGCTGTAATAATGATATTTTGGATTTAACACAACCCTGGAAAAAAAATTAAGATTTGTATTAATACATTTCATTCATGCCCAGCGGCCAGCCCCCATTTATATAAAGTAAAAATCCATCCGTGGAAATGAAATACACAATCTGCCCACCAGGTAGCAGCATCGTGCTGCAGTAGGCTAATTTGTAGTCTCTCAGAGTAAAAGTAGAGTAAGTGTTTTTTCTCTTTTTGTTCAAATAAGTGTTACATTGCTCTATATTCTCATTGGTAGTTCCAGGGGGTCCCCAGCTAAATGATAGTTTGCAAACAAACTGACCCTTATGTGTCTGTAACTCAAAGAGTGTACAAATGGAACCAAATGGACCAATGGACCCGTCTCAGAGTAAGATTAACATTGATTTTACAATATAAATCGGGGGTCCCAGAGATGCCATTAAATGGGGGTCCGTAGACTAATGTATGTCAAACATGGGGGCCCTTGAAATTAAATGGGTTGGGAATCACTGCTAGAGCCGTAAAAATCCTCTCTCATGGGGGGTCCTTGACATGAAAAAGTTTGGGAACCACTGCTATAGAGTGAGGGTTCAGTAATAATAATAATAATAATAATAAACTTTATTTATAAAGCACTTTTTAAAACAATGTTACAAAGTGCTTTCCAATACAGGTTAAAATACAGTAGTAGAATAAAACAACAACAATAAGCAATATTAATACAAGTAAACAGGTGAACACAAAATAAAACGATCAATAATTTAAGTAAAAGCCATCGTGAACAAGTGGGTTTTTAGCTGTGATTTAAAAGAGCTCAATAGGGTGATTTGTCTTAGGGCCTCTGGTAGGGCATTCCACAGCTTAGGTGCACGCGGGCCGAGAAAGCCCGGTCACCCATGGTGACACGCTGGGTAGCCGGAACTACCAGGAGAGCCTTGCTTGCCGATCTAAGGCTACGTGTTGGCCTATGATATGATATGATATGATATGATATGATATGAACTTTATTTGTATAGCGCTTTTCAAAACATAGTTCCAAAGTGCTTCACAGAGCAAGATTAAAACAGCAAGAAACACACAATAACAAAATGATAATGGCACACAAAACAAGGATGTATGTACAAATTGGCTATTAAATAGTTAAAAAACACTCAGTATAGAGGTGGGTTTTCAGGCGTGACTTGAATAACGGGACGGATGGTGCTACCCTAATGTGCACTGGCAGTGCGTTCCACAGTCTGGGTGCCCGAGCGGCAAAAGCCCGGTCACCCCGGGTAACTAGGTTAGTGCGAGGGACAGCCAGAAGGGCCTTATCCGAGGATCTGAGGGTGCGCCCGGATTCAGGGAGGGATAGCATATCACGGATGTGATATGGGCTACGTGTTGGCCTATGGTAGTAACACGGAGTCTCCATGTCTCTCTCCAGCTCTTTGGTAACAGAAAACTCATTTTCACAATCGGGTGAGAGAACAAGATACACAAGTGAAATATTGTTTTCACCAAAACATATCTGCAGGCCTACCTTTAAAACACTGAGGATTTCACAGTGTGGATTGGGGTCCCAGAAAAAGAAAGAAAATCACACTTGTGAAGTGAGGGGCGCAGCGAGGGCATTTTTTTATCAGCCAGATGATGTGTTGTGTTGTCATTTGTGACTAAATTTGACTGAGGGACTGCCATTGGATTTTTTTTAATTTTCGTTTTTTTCATGTCATATGAAAGAAGGGAATCATAGCTTCAAATTGACATATTGGTTGTTCAGTTTGGCCCACCAGTTTTGGAGATATGGCTTATAGAGTAATGTCTTGGAGAAAACAGCGAGTTGAGAAAACAGGCTTGAAAGGTTCACTTCTGTGGTCTCTAACATTACACCTAGCTACATGTTTAAGCATTTATTTCATATTTACATGTCGATTTCAGCTCTGATATTTATTTCAGACATGCTCTAGTATGTGAAGAGTCTGCCTGTGCTATTAACTCATTAAAAAAAAAAAAAAAAAAAAAAAGTTTTTCTCCTCTGGTGAAAAGCTGTAATGTGTGCGATGGCAGTCTCTCAGTCAAATCTGGTCACATTTGCTGCCCTGAACAAACATTAAAGTCCATAGACTTGGCTGGCCAAAAACTGCAGCATAACTATGGGTAGCTGGTCGTGCTACCCATAGTTCACCCTGCAGCAACAGCACCACATACATGTACAGAAATGACACTAGGGGTCTGTATATATATACGGTATAGCAAATGATCCACAACAGCACAAGCACCAACAACAAAACAGGGGTTCCAGTGAACGTTGTTTGTAGGCTATGTGCAGATCAGGGGTCATCATCAATGTGTCTGAACATGAAAGAAAGAAAAAGTCGGTGGCAAGACTTGTCCGTGGCCATTTTCTTTTATTTTTCTATTTTTTATTAAATATATTGTCCATAATTTATTTTTATTTTATATTCACAATATAATCTTAAATGTGTTTTAAATAAAGACTCAGTATGCCCTACTCATTAAAGGAGCATTCAGTGATTTGAGTGATTTGGAAAACCACCCAGTCCGCCCCGGTAACAAAATGTGCACATGCACGCTCTACAGTGGGGGGAAGTGCAACAGGCCAACAGCATGTGCACCAAGGCCCGCCCCCACTTGATCATGATTGGAGGAAGGCCCCTCTCATCCTGATTAGATGAAGGCTTTGCCACCCGCCACCAAAACTGAAACTAGGGTTTTTTTTTACCCCAGGGGCTCACTGGGGACAGGGAGGAACTCCTTATATGGTCAGCACACTCTATAGTAGGGAGGATTATCCAGAAACAAACGCAGGCGTTGTTGCCTGGATCAACACAGGTCTCCTCCAGGTCTTTTGAAGAGGGGCGCGACAACGCAAGCGTAAAAAAAAGAGATAAACAGAATCCAGGTCTGGTGAGTAACGAGTACGAGCACGCGCGCAAATTCACGGGACCGCGCTCACGTAAATACGCTTGCGGTGTCGCACCGCGATTTCTCCGAGCAAAAACACAGGTCTCATTGAAAAAGAACTATAGGCGCGTTTTATCGCTCCCCGTTTGCAAGGCCCTTATAGGACAAAAAGATGTAGCGGCTCTCAAAAATAAAAAGCTATCAAATGAGGATCCATGGCTTAATGCAACCGCTCCAGAACCGAGTGGAATTCAACCAGAAAGAACTCCATTTATGGACATAACTTGGCTGACTCATTTGTGACATCACTGTGATGACGAGGGAATCCCCCCCCCAGAATATAAAGACTAACCATGTCAGATTTATATAGGAGTGGCTTCCCGTTCCGGGATGTGGTATCATCAGTGTGCTTGCTTGTATACAAACGTTGACAAAATGTTGTCCCGTTTGGTTCGTTTGGGACCCGGTTTGGCCCGTCTCCGGCCCGATGCAGCGTGCAGGGCTCGCTCCGTCTCCCAGTCACAGCGGCCTTCCGGAGTGGCCGGTTCTGCCACCGCGTCCGATCTACAGCCGCCCCGCGCCGGGGAAGGTCAACATGGACGCGGCGACGTCAGCCCGTTCGCCGAGAACCCAGACTTCCACGGGTTCTCCACGGATCCCGTGGTCGACGAATGGAACATGAAGATCGGCTTCTTCTTGGGCATCTCCGTGGTTCTGGTTCTGGGTGGAACGTTCATCCACTACCTGCCAGACCACGGCATGCGCCAGTGGGCCAGGAGGGAAGCCGAGAGGCTGATCAAGCAACGCGAAGCGGAGGGTCTTCCTCTGATCGATGACAACTACTATGACCCAAGGAGCATCGTGCTTCCTGGAGGTGGTGGAGAGGAGTAGGATGTACAGTACAATAAGATCACTGTCATTATCTTGCGCACTAAATGGTAAATGGTGCATTTATATAGTGCCTTTATCCAAGGCGCTTTACATAGATTGTGCATTACATTCACCCATTCACACACACATTCATACACCGATGGCAGCAGAAACCATGCAAGGCACCAACCAGCACATCAGGAGCAATTAGGGGTTCAGTGTCTTGCTCAAGGACACTTCGACACTGATTCTGGAGGAGCTCTGGTTCGAACTGGCAGCCTTGCGGCCACTCTACCCCTAAGCCGCCGCCACCTACCTGGCCATGCATGTGCAGTTGTGCGCACGAGATCTGTGTTCTTTACAGGAATTGTCCAGTGCAACAATTACATTACACAAATACAATGTACAACAGTGTACATTGTCTGGTTATACAGACAATGTACATTATTGTTGCAAAAACATCCCACCACGGGAAGAAAATTAATTTACAGTTTTACAGCTAAGGGCCCTATCCTGCTCACCGCCTTATCCCTCATGCCTATAACCTTGAGACCGTTTTACTATTCTACTAATAATAATGGTTCAAATAGCCGATCTACAAGCTCACAACGTGTCGATGCATATCAGTTGAACTATTTAAAAATGTTTTTCAATATAGTTAAATATGGCTAATAGGTTTAGGCATAAGGCGGCGCGCATGATAAGGCCCTCAGAGGGCAGTATTATGCATGTCTTAAGTACCAGGTCTTATGACTTAACTTAAGACCTGGAGGCGTGGTCAATGCTGTTTGGCCACTCAGAATAGCCAAATGGCATTGATCACGCCTCCAGGTCTTAAGTTAAGTAATAAAATCTGGTACTTAAGACACGCATAATACTGCCCTGTGCAGTGTCAGTGTCTTGCTCAAGGGACACCTCGAGCCTAATTCACATAGCCTTGGCCTGGACTTTAATCCAGGACGTTTCGGTTCCCAGACCGCCTCTCTACCCATTCAGTTACCGCCCTCACACGGTAGCCTATGTGAGAGCTTGTGATATTACAAAGCAGTGATGACAGTGTGACACCAGTCTGGGAGCAGGCTCCATGTAGAGGGGTGCCCTGGGCGCAGCCATTACTGAGGTGTAGCCTACTGTACCATTAAGCTGATTAGCTACACCTGGGCATTTAACAGGGCATTTCCCATCTGTGGCACAAACAAGGGACTAAATTATTTTCGCTCCTATGCCACCAAAATGTGGAACGCCCTACCAACAGTCATTAAGACATGCGAATCCCTTGACTCCTTCAAAACCGCTCTCAAAGGGCACCTACGGATGGATGCAAGTCGAAACTGGCCCCCGTAAAATATGAATCCCCCCCACTGCCCCTCCCCTTTTTTTCCCTCACTGTATATGTTTCTTTTCCCTTTTTGCCTCCATTATGATGAATTCCTGTTCTGTTCTTTGTCTATATAGAAGTGTCTATTTGTACGTCTCTAAATGTTTTGATGAATTGAACATGGTGGACCCTCTTGTAAACAAGTGTAATGCTTAATTGGGTCGTCCACTCACAGTTAACAGCCTTTGTATTGAGTTTGTGCTTGAAATGTACTGTAATTCTGCAAACTGTTAATACATATTTCAATCAATCAATCAATGGCTTCGTCTATATGGGAATTTGAAGGTTCCATTTGTGACATCCACTATATTGACACATAAGCAAGGTTTTAATAAGTTGGGATAAAAGGGTTATAAGGGGAGGCTGATAATTAGCACCAACATAATATGTTGAGTTATTACTTCAAATCTTAATATCACAATTATTTCAAACTTTGAAATCGATTATTTTTAATGAACAATTATTATTTGAAAGCCCACTGTGGCTGCTAAAAGTCCATAGACAATTGGCTGCCACAAGTCAAGACAGACGTTGTTGGAAGGGCTAGCGGCCCTCAAAAACGGCGCTTGGTGAATTTAAAGGTAGCTTCCCACCACAGAGGAGTCTGGGGGTTCAAATCCACCGTGGATTTCAAATCCGCCTTTGTTGAGCGTCTACACACAAACACAATTTGGTCTGTTGTGAACTTGTAGATCGGTTACTTTCACAATTTTTGAGTGGTGTAAACCACTCCTACGACTGGCTTTGTTAGTTTACGTGTCTGTCTGTCTGTCTGTCTGTCTGTCTGTCTGTCTGTCTGTCTGTGCTCAAGAAATGAGCATGGTTGCTACGGTCACCCAGTTCACCCGGGTGTGATTTCATTACGTCAGACATTACGTCAGATCAGAGCTGATCAGGCTATATAATACCTTACACCACTCAGTTCACACGGGTGTGATTTTTTCTCCTATATACAGGTTTAATGTTTGTCTTTAGTTCAATGTTTGATTAATAAACGCCATTGACAATGTAACTCATTACGTCATATTGTCTCTTTATTGTTAATGGGATTTAATGTTTGTGTTGGCACCGTTTGTTTTACAATTACATCACCATTACATCACCTAATCAACATGAGTTAGACTTTAATATATTAGCGCCCCTCACTTCACACGGGTGTGATTTTTATATAATATAACACCATCATTGCACAACAAAGTGTAATACGATCTGTTCAATAAATAATGGATTAAGTCGATTATAAAGATCACAACCATGCAAAGTGAGGGGTGCTCTTATCATCGTACATCATCATAACGTAAAATAGACACTGTCTATTTGCTCAGACACTATGATGTAAAATTGTCCATTCATTGTCAATGGGAATTTAATGTTTGTGTAGGACAAAGTTTGTGAACATAGCTGTGAACAAACCCTCAAAAAACGAAGTTTTGTGTAAATTCATTGATTACATAAGAAACGGGCTATTAGAAATGGGCCCCCAAATGTCAGAACATGAAATCGGGTTCTTTAATCAGGACTTTTGAGCCCCGCCATCATTCTCTCTTTTTGCTTCATTAGACACTTCCTTCCGCTGGCGTAGGCTCCCAGGTCGCCGTAGCGTGAATTGTAGGCCTTGGCGACGTCACTGAAAAGCTGCAGCTCCTTCATGCAGTTCTGCTGATGACTGTGACCCTCCCTCTGGTGACAGGCCCTCATACGGTCCTGGACCGCCTTCACAATCTCCTGGTCCACCTTGTAGTCTCTCCTCCACTGCATCTCGGCCTCGTAGTAGCAGAGGAAATCCCCCTCCCGGCACTGGGTCAGCTCGGGAACACGCCGGAACTTCTGGTGGTAGTAGACGGACTTGTTGCCAGCCTGGATCTTCCCCACGACACCTCTGAACGTGGTGACGGGCAGATCCACCGAGTAGTAGAAGAGTTTGGCCACAATCAGGGCCGGGTTTGGCAGTCCTGTCTGTTTCTCTGCGACCGGGGTCTGGCGAGGAGGCTCCGGGTAGGCGTCTTTATCAAAATCCGTCGGCATTTGGGCTGTTGTTTTGTTTTCATCAGAACTTATAACGGAGATATCTAAGCTGTGTGGTTCGCTTCGAAAGAGGTGGTCCAAGGAAACTAGTATCTCAAGACAATGTGTCTGGATCCTGGGTAGTGCTGAGAGAATACTGATTATTAGGTGCAGGACTCGAGGGTCTTGAAATGTTGAGTCTCGACTCATGAAAAGGAGATCGGATTAAATCTGGGCTCTCTTCTGTATATTTTATACTGCCATCATCAGTATATAATGCTTGCGTCATCCCGGTGATGTCACAATGAGTCGGCTATAGAGCGGCCCGGAAGATAATTTCCCATACATTTTTCCCATAGACATTTCAGAAAGTAAAGACCTATAAATTCTCGGACAAAGCTAACTCGGCTGCTGACAAATCATGACAATAAACACAATTCTTTGGGCCGAACAAATTATTAGAAAGAAAAACGGGCAGGGTTCGGTACAACACCTTTTTTGTTGTTTATTGTCATGATTTGTCATCATCCGAGTTGGCTTTGTCCGAGGCTTACAGGTCTTTAAATTAATACTTTTTGAAACGTCTATATGGGAAAAATGAGTTGGGAAATTCTCTTCCGGGCCGCTCGTCGTCATGAAAGGGGGCAGGACTGCGACGCTCTATACCCATATATGGAATCCCAACGTCAGCCATTCCCAAATATTAGTCCATGATGTCACACTCAGTTGAGTCAGCCAGCTCATAGTCATAGCCAAATTGAAGTTCCTTGTGACATTCCTAGTGTTTCTCGTGATTTCTCTGTGTGGGTTCGTGGGAGATAAACCTCTTGCATCTTCTCTGCACTGCCCGTGCCTGTTAGTTCTGCATTTTTGAGTCCTATTTAGCGCTCTAAGCACACCTTGTCGTGATGTAGTTCGGGAGTTAATTCAATATATTAATTCATAACGCATTTTTGTAAGGTTGGGTCCCAGAAAGACACGAAATGTTGATACAACCAACTAGGCTTAGAAATCTCTATATGGGAAATATGAATTGGAATGTTTTCAGTGGGTCCAGAAAGTCACGCCCACTGCTATACAATAATGTCACTGTTCCACACTGCATGGTCTACTTCATTAAGTAGGCGGTGTTCATCATTATAAAATGCATCGTTGTAAGTTGGGTCCCAGAGAGACCAAGGGCAGTATTATGCGTGTCTTAAGTACCAGGTCTTATGACTTAACTTAAGACCTGGAGGCGTGGTCAATGCTGTTTGGCCACTCAGAATAGCCAAATGGCATTGATCACGCCTCCAGGTCTTAAGTTAAGTAATAAGACCTGGTACTTAAGACACGCATAATACTGCCCCAAATGTCTGTTTCCATGTGCCTTATTTTGTAGTGATATTCATGTTCTGTAGTAGGTTATACTTTACTGTTGTGTTCCTTCTATTTTGTAGTATTGTTCCTAGTGTTTCCTGTATGTCCTACAGTTACTGTTAGTTATCTGCACCTGTGTCCTGCTAGCTAGCCAATCCCTGTGTTGATTGTCAGTTGTGTTCACCTGTGTCTAGTAATATCCCTGTCTTTATATAAGCCCTCAGTTCTTTGTGTGATCTGCTACTAAGTTCTGAAACACTGTCATAGTGTCTTGTCGTAGTTCTGTTCCCTTCATGTTTCCAGCATCCAAGGGGCCAGTGAGGCTTTCCAACGTTGAAGCACTGGGCCCTAGTGGTAAGAGGAGGGACTGCAGGCGGACCCGTGGAAGTATGATTGGGAAACCCCGTGCAGCTGGGCTTTAACATTGAGCGCGTTTGCACCTCCGCATTTTGGGCACCAAATTTTGGTGCCCAAATCGAAAAAAAGGCGGAAGTAGAAGGCTCTTCCGGGTGCTTCAAAACGCCACTGAGCAACTTCCACTGACATGAATAGCGGGGGGGGGGGGGGGGGGGGGGGGGGGCGGAGCTTCACGCCAGATCAGTCTCTATCCTTTTATATACTCTATGGTCTGCACCCTGCAACTGCATTTCTCCTATGTTGGAGAATAAACCCTTTGCAGTTGACCTGCATTTATTTTATATTTCACTTTTATTTTAAGTTTGTTTAGTAAAATAAACATGATACCTCAGCCATCAGGCACATAAAGAGTAGATTTGTAGCCACAATAGAAGTCTGTTTACTCATTCAAAGCACCTCATACCTGTCCCGTCAAACACTACCAACAACTGGTTTAATCATAGTGTTCCATTGCAGGCAGACAGGTTGAACACAGTCTGCTGCCAAAACTGAACTTGCATAATGTTTTTGTGAAGTACACAGATTCTGAAACCGCTGAACAGTTTTCCATACAATGCTTCAAAGTGTTATGTACAAATGACTGCTGCTGTGACACACTGTGGTATTTTAATAAATATAGTATACCATATTTTGTAACCATTTGAAACTTTAGTGCATTTATTTTAGTCTTGTCCATTTCTGGCATTATTCCAATTTAGGGGTGGGTGGGTTTTTCACACTGAGCATTTACAAGGTGCTGTTTTCTTTTTACCTTTTCATTACAATTAGGTTGTGACATTGTATATCTAAGAAACACATGTTTTTAGCTCATTTTACTTCACTTAAGTTGAAGTGTTACTTTTCTTTAACAAATTTGCTACGTGTCATGATCTGAATTGACATGAGTATTAGGCACCAATACTTGACTTGCATGTTCACACTATAATACAAGTGAAATTGATGAAAATTACACTATTGGACAAAGTATCAGCAATAACATTGTTAACATCTTTCTTGTGTCTGATTTAATGTAATGCCCACAACATGTAGTCTCTGGTTGAGGTGAGGAACAAGGTTCACTGTTTAAGGTGAAGTTAACGTGCACTCTGGGAAAGTCCTGCATGTATACGCTTGCATGTTATGGGCATTAGAAGCATTTCTTTCTTATATGGCTGTTCGTAGTTTGGTTTACGTAATAATGTTAAGCCACATTCACCAAGATAAACCCAACATTACAAGAAAACGTTGCTGAAACACTGTAATAAGATATTAACATTTATTTACAGAAACAATAACAGATATAAAAAAACATTTATAATTGCATAGGCCTACATGGAAGCAATTGAGATATCAGGATATTCAAGGCCAAAATAATAAAAGAAAACCCACACTAACTAGGAAATGAAAACTCAATTAGTCTACCGAATCTAATAATAGCCTCCCTAACTGACAAAACAAAAACAGGAGAAAAAGTGGAAGCTAAATAAGAGAACCAGTTTAAATCAGATCCTTGCCATCACCAAGACCAATATAACAAGGCACTTGTGCCAACTATAGTCAGACACGATGAACTAAACATATTATGGATGCTGCAATCCTAAACACATGACATGACAAACATGTCAACAATGGTAACAGCAGCACCAGTCCATCAAACATTGTGGCCTAGCAAGGAGGACCGGTTCTGTGGGTTTATATACTGTACAGCAGACACGCAAATGACATTCAGGTGTGGGTGGTGGAGGCAGAGAGAGCATGGCAGACCTGAAACCCATGGAAAGAGACAGCTCTCTTCCAAAAATAGGCCAGAGTGATTGTGTCACTTCAATAAAAAAATACTGGGTTAATTGTTACATACAATTCTACTGTTTTACTATACTGTACATTTTGCAATTAAAAGCAGGTCTGTCTGATCTACGGTTTCTAGTGTTGCACTGTTGACAGCTAAAATGTGGGGGTGGTTAAGGTGGTCATTGTGGGTGGAGTTAAGTACCTATTGTCCCTCCCATTGACACACCAGCTATAGGTGTTGAAATGTTGTGAACATTCAAAGGGGATTTTCTCAGCTTTGGGTAAAACGGCACAATCATTTTAAAATGGTCATATCTCCTTCAAATATTTTCCAATTTCATTGAATGATACATCATATGAAAGCTTACATTCTGTACTTTAATAATCTGTAAAAAACTGAAAAATTACTCTGGTCGAGATGAGGGCCTATTTGCCAGACCCGGTCACAAATCACTAAATCAGTACAATGGAACAGCCCTTTCCCTGAGATCAAACAGCATGTTTTTAACGTTACCTCACCATAGAATGTTCACACTATAATACAATCATGTGAAATCTGTGAAAATGACACTCTGGACATTGACTTGACATCGTCTGATTTAATGTAATGTCCAGTACATCAGTCTTAAGGTCAAGGTGAACTTTCCTTATTATAACAAGCTAAACGAGACATATTTCCAAAACATGTCTTGAATTAATGAATTTAACGTACACTCTGGAAAGGTCCTGCATGTATACTCTTGCATGTTATGGGCATTAGGCCTATAAGCATTTCTATCTTACAAGCATTTGTTATATATGGCTGTTATATATGGAGTTTGTGTCCATGATCTGAAATATTGATCATGATAGCCTGAATCTGTACAACATTTATGCATTGTAATGTTAAACCACATTCACCAAGATTTGTCATTACCGAGATGGCATTGTCATCTAGCCGGTTTATTGATTTAGCAAAAGGAAGCCACGACCCCTACCGACTGCTACGACCTCAGTTCAGACAAGAGGAGGAAGATAAACTAACAAGCAATTACCTCCTGGTCTGCTGTATGACGCGTAACTAATGTTATTTTTAGTCTTTGGAGAAGGCAAGATTCAATTATGGGTTTCATCGTTTGTTCAATTGAACCTGAAACCTGAAATATAGTTCAGACAGTTTCTGATGCAGAAACTATTCTGTCACTGTAATGTTGTATGCAACAGGTCCTGCGAATGTAAATCCCAAGTAGAATGTGATGTTTTCATTACCAGAAGGGACTGAGCAAAGCGGGAGGATAGTGAACTTCTTTTTCTTTGGACCTTCAAGGTACACGGTTCCATCTTCAGTCCAACCAGACACACATTTCAATATCCTAGCAATCTCTGGCATTTTCCATGCTTCTCCACTGTATTTCATTCGTTTTTCAGAGACTGAGAGCTTCTTAGTAATCGTTTCAACCTTGCTTTTATGGACAATTTTTCCCAATCCACTACCATTGGTGAGAAAGAAATGTGTGTAAATTCTTCTCTTTCGTGGAGGAATGTCCTTCATTTTTATCCCATACGATCTTTTCAAGTGTTCCACTGCCGTTTGAACAATTCCGTATTTGGTTTCTCTATAGTGATCTGTGTCATTGTCCTCTGGCCAAAACAGCAAGGTCAGCAAGAAATGTGCACTAGGGAAACATCCCCTTTTCTCAGTTGGGAATTGCTCACTGAGTGTTCGTAGATCTTTCAGAGCAGCTACCTTTGGAGACTGAGGAGATAGGCATTTCAAAGCTAGATGGGTTATTATGTAATTAACAAGATCCCTTTGATCAAGCTTGGCCTTCAATGGGTTTCTGGGGTAAAGAGTTAGGATGGTCTCAAGTGTTGCTACTGCATCCCTTTCTTTCTGCTTCTGGTCAGTCAGCTTTGAGAGGATGGTTGTTATATTGCCTCCTCCAAGGTGACAAATAACCATGCGTTTCATGAAAGGAGTCATACTGTCTGGGTTTGACTGATACTGCTTCATAGCTGTTATAAGTGAAGCGTCTGAGAAGTACTTCCCGTACTCTGAAGATTTCTTCCCCATCCATGCCAAAGGATTGTTTATCTTCATCTCTGGCCCATCAATGGTGTCCTCTTCATCTGCACCGATGTCTGTCTGGAAGTAGCTGAGTTCCTCCGAGATCCATTCCAAGGCTTCCTGCATTGTCTTATGGAGATTTTTAAAACGATCATGTAAGCGCTCCCAGGGCACTCTTACTTCCTCAGGGATGTACTCTGTAACCAAGTACTTCATATATTCGGAATGGCCATTGTGTGCGTTTGAAAACACTTCCAATGAAGACATCAACTTCAGCAGGCTGCATCCAACCTCAACCTCAGCATAATACCCTGAAGCGTTCATAGTTCCTGGATCTTTAACAGCTGCTTTCTCACATTGTTTGAAGCACTCCATGGCTTTTAGTGCAGTGTCCACGGCATCTTCTGTATTTTGCGCAGTCTTGGGTACCTTTTCAATTAATTTACACTTGGCATTGAACCATTTCTTGTACACCTGGCCTTTTGTATGTAGTATGTACGAGTTGTTGGGCATCTTTTTGGCTGCCTTCTCTGCCCAGTCTTTAGCCTCTTCAAACTTTTCATAGGTATAATGAAGGCGAGCAAGCTGCTGTGCAAAAAATGCATCTCTTTGGAAACGCTGGTGTGCTTCCGTGAGTAATGCGATTGCCTTTTCTGGGTTTTCAGTTTTACACACGTGCTCTATTAGAGGAGAAAAGAAACTGTCCGTTTCATCCCCTTTGCTTATTCTGTAACGCCTGAAGAACAGTGCTCTCAAAAACCCCAAATACTCTTCCTTTCCGAACCTGTGCTCAAAAAGCGCTTTTTCATGGAGCAGATCCATTGCCAAACTACTTTGGCTCTTTTGGTCTCCAAGAAGCTGTTGGAGGATTTCTTTGGCAACTAGGGGATGAATGATTCTGATTGTTTCAATGTGAGTCTTCTCGTCGCGTATGTGTATGAAGACCAGTTTAGCTTGTTCATTGAGAGCTCTCTCAAATGCATGTCGGCGAAACCTATCCATGTGGATGGTTAGTGTGAGCAGAGCTTCACAGTGGGACTGAGAAATGAAAGAGTTTTGTACGTATGTATTAAGAAATGCCACATAGAGAATGAGGAGAGTGACAGCAGATTTACGATCAATGCCTTGGAGCAAATGTTTCACAAATTGTTCAACATACTCCGAAATTTTTTGATCGTTGAATTCTTCACTCATCAAGACAAATGTCAAGATGAATTCTGGCTCATACTGTTTCTCAAGTATCTGTCGTTTTCCAGCAAACTTCCTCTTCTCCTCATCAGAGAGTTTGTGAGTGACAGAAACATTCTGTAATGGAGATTCTTTGCATTTCTTCTCTGGATCATGGGATCGTTTGCAGCTCAACAAAATGAAACAAAGACTTCCTTGGTGGACTCTTTTGGTATGCATAGCAACCTCTAGTTCATTCCTTAGCTCATCAAGATATTCTTTGTCAGAATCTTCAATGAGAAGGAGCACAGGAAGACATTTCTGGAAATCATTTTCCTCATACTCTCTCAGCTGAACTGCATGTTGCGTGACAACAGAAGCAGGGTATGACGGGTTCACCACAGCACATCTTAGATCTTTCCGATTTTTCCACAGCAGTTGCCTCGCCACAGTGCTGCCACCACTACCTGGATGATGGAAGATGTTGAAGCTGATCACAGAACTCTGATCAGTATTTTGTTTCAAGGTATCACTGAGAAGTTTAGAAATGTCACAATAAGCATCCCTTTCAATGACCTCTCCAACATCTCGCCGCTCAGCAAGCCAAAGGTTCAACCACGCCACTCTTCCCCCATGGTAGAACTGGCGTTCAATGTTTGCTTTCTCTGCTTTGATGAATTCGTCACTTGTCTCATCACAGTGATAGATACTCAGAATTTCAAGAGAATACATCCTTTCTTCTTCGCGTGTTTCAAGAACACATTGCCCCTTTACAACCGTGGGCAAAAGTTTGGAGGCTCGTGATGTTATTGGTTGGATTTGCTGTAATGTTCCATCAATGTGGCTCATTTTCATCCCAACAACACTGAAACTGCCCACATCTTTGGCTTCACATAAACCTTCAGCATAGCTTTGCCACTTCAGAAAGTATTCCTCAGATTCAGAGATGCAAATTATGTCATCATGGCCTTCCATATCAGTGAAAAACTCGTAAAATGTGTGCAAGAGTGGTTTCTCAACTGGAGATGTGAGAAGGAAAAGCACCTGGAATGTGCCTTTTGGCAAGATCTGTTTACAGATCAAGGACACAGATTCCTTCAGGAGAGTCAATTTTGTTTTGGTCCAAGTCATTTCATCACAGTGGCTTTCGTTTCCTTTGTAGTCAGTGCGGCCATTACAAAAGATCCAGCTTGTCTGCTCAAACAGATGCAAGTGGCTTTCAAATTCACCAATTGTCATATCATTTGGGATTTTGTAGTTCTGCATAAAATGCAAATTTGCAACATGATGCTGGAGGAAACTACTGCATAGGCCTGACTTATTTGAGTCTGGGTCAAAGTCGAACACACAGAATATGTTCATTTTGAGTAGCCATTCAATGCTGCAAAGATCTTCTGGTTTGAATTTGTTTGTTACAAGTATGTACCATTTATCTTTTTCAATGAATTTCTTGCCACTGGTCACAAGCATTGTGAGTTTTCTGCCTAGATCTTGGCAGATGTCTGGTGTACGAAAAGACTGACCATGCTCTGCTTCTTTCCTTTGAGCATCCCTATCTCTGACTCTGTGGTAGAAGTCACTTTGGTCTTTGTCAATCACTGTCTCAGATTTTGAGCCCACCCTCCGGTAAATTGTACCTTTCTCAAATTGGACTTTGTTGGCCTCCTCTTTGAAGTTTGGTAGGCAAACTGAATACACTCTGCCATTGACAATACTTACGGATGGTACAATGTCAACCTCTATTACATAGCTTTTCTCACTACTTGTGCGATCAATCACTTCAATGAAGCGAGGTGGACGTATACATTGGCGTACATGCTCACTGTCAGAGAGAGTGAAGCTCCTCTCAATGTGATCTAATGCATCTACATACATGTCTTTTTCTTTCACAGGGACGCCAATGATCTGACCGTGTGTGTACCCTGCATCATCTCTGCTGTCCATCACACCAAAGTGAATTGTGCCATTTGATCTCATATTCATACAGCCAGTACCAAATTTGAGAACCTCTTTGGCAAACTTTGCTTGTAATCGTACTCGGTCCAATAAGGCAGCTGTAGCAAAGGACTTGTATTCATGGCAAGGATTAATCAGATCAAAAACACCAGACTCAGGCTCCAAAACCCTGTGTTTTACATACGTAAAATCACTGCCTTCTTTGTCAAAAGGTCGTGGTTTGCAGTCCTCCTTTGAGGTCAACACACAGACAGAATGTTCCTGACCAGTTTGTTTTTCACCTAGCACACCTTGATCTGTCTCTACAATATCTACAGGGTGAGCTTCATTTCCCCCTGGAAGACATTGACTGGATTTCTGTTTGTTTTTCTTAATTCCCTTTTCACTTTTTGGGACACTTAATGTCTTTTGCTGACCTGGGGTGGTGTCAGGGCCTTTAATAAGTTCATCTCTCTTATTGATTAGCAAAAGGGCAGGCCCTGATTTCATACCAATCTCTTCCCTTAAATAGTCCTTTGTCAGTGTGAGAAGAACTGGTCCATTAACGTCTTCCTCGTGCAGTTTCTTGACGTACTGTTCTTTGACTCCGACAGTTCTTAGCCAGGAGCTTACCTGAGATTCAGTCCAGTTCTCAGGCTGCTTGGGTTGACCAGCTGTAAGTAAGAGACAAAAGAACAGCATTGGTTGTTTGTTGATACCAGAACAAAATACGTGTGAGGTGAAAGGGACAATCAGTTGAGATGATCAATCAATACAGGAAGTTACTGTACTTGTAATGTGATTCAATTAGGCATGTAACGATTCACTCCACTCACGATACGATTCGTATCACGATACGATTTTTCACGATATTAAAAAATATATATATTTTAAAGACAAATTACCGTTTTTTAAATTTTATATAATTTATCTTCCCCCCTGAGATTTTTTATTTAACTACATTGCAAAAGAAGTAGCATTACTTTTGACAGTGCAGAAACATAATTGCCTTCCTTGATGAGCATCAACGACCATCATCACCTGGGCACAGTCACAGACACACACAGCTCCCCTCTACAGTGCTCTACTACTGAAAGTGACTATCATTTCTCTCCAAAAGCACTTGAATATGATGGAATATGACTAAAGGTCACATTTCACATCACACATTAGCCCCCCCTAAAAAAAAAAAAACCTTTTTTTGTTTTGAAAATCAATTTCTTTATTTCAATGAATCGATTCATATCGTCGGGATTAATATCGATATATATCGATATACGATATATCGTTACATGCCTAGATTTAATAGATCATATTATTGATGTATGTATTTTGAGGTGTAATCAGCCTGAACAGTCAGTTATGAACCTCCCCCCTAACTGTAGTCCTTACGGTTTCTGAGAGAAAAATACTTGAATGTGAGTTTTCGCATTTTCCCATATAAGTCGATTATAATAAATGTGAAAAAAGGTCTTCGTTAAGACCTCCATAATATAATGGCCAATGCCAATGAAAATACAGAGCGATTGGTGGCAGTGAGTGATTCCATAAAGGTAGCTCTCCACCAAACAGCAGACTACTATAGATTACTACAGACTGGCAGTCCAATGAAGTCGCCTGATCAGACGGTTGGAAGGTTCGAAGGTGGTGAAAAATAGCCTATGGCTCAACAACAAGCCTGCTGCTATGGTTGGGAAGCTTTCGACACGTCCCAACACCCCCGACGTCATGCAGTAGAGAACTACCTTAACAGTGTGTTATCTGCCTATAGATGTACACATTCACTAACGGTGTGATCTCTGGTAAGTTACTTGAATTTGAAGCCGTACCAGAGTTCTGTGGCATCGCCTGTTCCGGAGAATGGGTAGCGGTGTCCTCTCTAGGAGAATGGGTACCGGTGTCCTCCCTAGGCAAACTCTGAACACAGAAACAGAAACACAGATACACTGTAATCGTGAGTCTTTAGGACGCATGCACGCACGCATGCACGTCGCACACTATAATTAATGTATACTGTATACTTTCATGCCTATCCGTCGTGCGTTGAGAATATCCGACCTACAAGCTCACAACACGTTGCAAGGCGCCACATTGTTTGAGCTTCTATGTCTGCTATGTCCGATACTCAACACCGCCATACGACAAAGCACAAATCTAGCTTTACACAGCTGTCTGCGTCTCCTTCTAATCAACACAGGAACAGAGCTCAGAGTCTTCTAGGTTCGCTTGGTGTTATGATAAACAGAACCGGCCCGGGGTTTAAATGATACAACGGAGTCACACAAATAGTTCACTCATGCCCACTTCATTGAACGACATCTCTGCATGATGGAGTAGATATATTATTTAGTTAACTATGAAACAGGAACAGATTGTAGTAACGTAACAAGGTGTAATTATCAGTTTGGTGCATGTAGCCTATCTGCAAGTATTCTTGTGACATTACTTATAATATGGCTATGGCCATTTTTGGCCGCTAAAATATAATCCTGTCGGTCAAGGTGGCCAGGCCCAAAAAGTGTCTAGCGGGAAAACCCTGCCACCAGCTAAGATCCACTGAATGTTGTCCATCACTGCATGGTGGTGAGCTAGCAAAACTAAATGCATGGTTTACTGAAGTCAGATAGAGGCAAAACAAGGTAACCTTACCTCTGCCACAGATCTCGATTCCCGAGATAGAGACTTCGACACCCCAAGTGGTGGTGAGCTAATTGGTCCAATACTGTGAAAGGCGGTGATGGGTGGGGGGGGGGGGGGGGATAAGCGGAGGGAAAGGGAAGGGACAACAGGGAAGGAAAGATGGCACATTTATAGTCGATTAATGCAGAGATTAATGGGCCTATTAATGATTACCTACTGTAGTGATTAGTGATTACCTGTGGCTGAAAGTGACAGGTCTTTGAGAGGACGCCGTGTTGGACTCAGCCTTCTGGGTCTGTCCCTCTGGCCCCTCCTCCTCTCCCTCCAGAGGGCTCCTCCCCTTCTCTCCCGGATCTGTTGCAGCACAGAAATGTATCACAGTCATGTTAGTCAGTGACTGTTAGTACCCTGTAAAACCATGGGTGTACATTTAACCCTCAAAACCTTGAGTATCCATGTGGTTGCATTTGTAGCTCAGTGTTTATCAAAACAGAACTTGTCTTAGTAACATAATACTGTGAAGACAACATTACTGTAAAATAACAAAATTGATATGATACGATACGATACGATACTAATGTTAGATATTATGTAGTTCATACTAATTTAGGCTAAAGGTCCCTGCACACTGCTGCAATGACCTTAACGGCTGTCATGATTACAAATATAAATTTGTCACACAAATAATTGCGATTAACGATTTGTGTTTTTTGCATTGAACATTTGAATGTTACAATATTTTTTTATATATTTCTTTCTTTGCAAAAAAATAAAAACAAATTGTGGAAATAGTTGATCCACATCTATTTCTGTTATTTTTGAAAAATGTATGAACATGTTTTGACATGGAAACGATTGACGATACTGCAAAAAATAGTTGCGATTATCTCAACTAATTGCAATTAGGCGATTATGTAATAAGAGGCCTACTAACTGTTGCAGTTCCATTTGAGCATGCACGACTGTTCAATTAGATTCTTCAGGGGCAAGGTGCCCCTGAAGATTTGTAAAATAACAAAATTTATATGATACGATATGATACGATATGAAGCTCATATGAGCTCATATGAGCTTGTATAAGATAATGCTTAAAACACCAAAAGGGGTTCCCGTCCAGGTCACCTTAGTTAGGACCTAAGGACCTAACGTCCTATAGGTGACCTCCATTCCTACGCACATCACATACAACAGGAACATGTCTAGTTTTGCCCCTGCGGGCTGCGAGCATACCTGCCAACTCTTAAGACTCCTTTGACCATTTCTCCTGCACTACTCCTGTACCAAGTTACCAACCCATGTGTCAAAGGCCCATATACCGCCCCACACACACCCCACTGATATGCAGCCAATGCCATGATAATATTAATGCATAGTTCCTTGGGTTTTTGATATGCAAATGGCACCAAACAGACTACTACAGATTACTACAGACTGGCAGTCCAATGAAGTCGCCTGATCAGACGGTTGGAAGGTTCGGAGGTGGTGAAAAATAGCCTATGGCTCAACAACAAGCCCGCTGCTATGCGATGGTTGGAAAGCTTTCGACGCGTCCCAACACTTACCGCCCCCGACGTCATGCAGTAGAGACCTTAACAGTGTGTTATCTGCCTACAGATGTACACATTCACTAACGGTGTGATCTCTGGTAAGCTACTTGAATTTGAAGCCGTACCAGAGTTCTGTGGCATCGCCTGTTCCGGAGAATGGGTAGCGGTGTCCTCTCTAGGAGAATGGGTACCGGTGTCCTCCCTAGGCAAACTCTGAACACATAAACAGAAACACAGATACACTGTAATCGTGAGTCTTTAGGACGCATGCACGCACGCATGCACGTCGCACACTATAATTAATGTATACTGTATACTTTCATGCCTATCCGTCGTGCGTTGAGAATATCCGACCTACAAGCTCACAACACGTTGCAAGGCGCCACATTGTGTGAGCTTCTATGTCTGCTATGTCCGATACTCAACTCCGCCATACGACAAAGCACAAATCTAGCTTTACACAGCTGTCTGCGTCTCCTTCTAATCAACACAGAACAGAGCTCAGAGTCTTCTAGGTTCGCTTGGTGTTATGATAAACAGAACCTGCCCGGGGTTTAAACGATACAACGGAGTCACACAAATAGTTCACTCACGCCCACTTCATTGAACGACATCTCTGCATGATGGAGTAGATATATTATTTAGTTAACTATGAAACAGGAACAGATTGTAGTAACGTAACAAGGTGTAACTATCAGTTTGGTGCATGTAGCCTATCTGCAAGTATTCTTGTGACATTACTTATAATATGGCTATGGCCATTTTTGGCCGCTAAAATATAATCCTGTCGGTCAAGGTGGCCAGGCCCAAAAAGTGTCTAGCGGGAAAACCCTGCCACCAGGTAAGATCCACTGAATGTTGTCCATCACTGCATGGTGGTGAGCAGGGCTGGACTGGCCACAGGGCATACCGGGCATTTTCCCGGTGGGCCGCGACCGTAGGGGGCCGCCATGATAAAAAAAAAAAAAACTTTTTTTTTTTTTTTTTTGACAGGCAGGCAGGCCAATAGGCGGCAGGCCAACAGGAAAGGTCCGGGCGTGCTGCCATTCTGGGGTAGTGCCCCCCCTGACCCCCCCCGGCGGTGCAGTGCAGGGGGGGGGGGGCACATAATATTATGTTGCCTATCTGCGCGCTGGTTGTGGTGGGCCGGTCTGGGCCAAATTCACGCGAAAATGCCCGGGCCGAATTTTTGTCCCAGTCCAGCCCTGGTGGTGAGCTAACAAAACTAAATGCATGGTTTACTGAAGTCAGATAGAGGCAAATCAAAGTAACCTTACCTCTGCCACAGATCTCGATTCCCGAGATAGAGACTTCGACACCCCAAGTGGTGGTGAGCTAATTGGTCCAATACTGTGAAAGGCGGTGATGGGTGGGGGGGGGGGGGGGGGGGGGGATAAGCGGAGGGAAAGGGAAGGGACAACAGGGAAGGAAAGATGGCACATTTATAGTCGATTAATGCAGAGATTAATGGGCCACAATGGAAACAAGCTTTGGCCTATTACTGATTACCTACTGTAGTGATTACCTGTGGCTGAAAGTGACAGGTCTTTGAGAGGACGCCGTGTTGGACTCAGCCTTCTGGGTCTGTCCCTCTGGCCCCTCCTCCTCTCCCTCCAGAGGGCTCCTCCCCTTCTCTCCCGGATCTGTTGCAGCACAGAAATGTATCACAGTCATGCTTACCCTGTAAAACCATGGGTGTACATTTAACCCTCAAAACCTTGAGTATCAATTTGGTTGCATTTGTAGCTCAGTGTTTATCAAAACAGAACTTGTCTTAGTAACATATAATACTGTGAAGACAACAATACTGTAAAATAACAAAAATTATATGATATAATACGATACGATACGAATGTTGGATATAATGTAGTTCATACAGTACTAATTTAGGCTAAAGGTCTGTGTCTTTCCGTCGGTATTCCGAAAAACACGTCCAGTGTGCAACGACCTTAACGGCTGTCATGATTACAAATATAAATTTGTCACACAAATAATTGCGATTAACGATTTGTGTTTTTTGCATTGAACATTTGAATGTTACAATATTTTTTTATATATTTCTTTCTTTGCAAAAAAAAAAATTGTGGAAATAGTTGATCCACATCTATTTCTGTTATTTTTGAAAAATGTATGAACATCTTTTGACATGGAAACGATTGACGATACTGCAAAAAATAGTTGCGATTATCTCAACTAATTGCAATTAGGCGATTATGTAATAAGAGGCCTACTAACTGTTGCAGTTTCATTTGAGCATGCACGACTGTTCAATTAGATTCTTCAGGGGCAAGGTGACTGCTCTGTTACAGTTAGATGAGTCGTGAAAACTCCTGCATCTGATCATCCATTTATTAGATTAGACCATAGACCAATTTATGATTTTATCCAGAATGAAAACATTCTCTGAGGTAAATGAGTTATCATGTTTTAGTTATTTCAAATATGCTACTGGCTGTATTCTTCTTGGAAAAATACAAAAAGATACTCCTATGGAAAGGCTATATTATTTTACTTATATTGACCAATTTAGTAGGCTTTAATTAGTATAGCCTATGTAAGGTTTAACCTCGTCAGATAATCCCCACATAGCGTAAATTTACGAGAAATTCATAGTTTCAACACCAAAGTAGGCTAGTAGTAGAACTTTGTGAATTAGCAAACTGGACATTTGGACTGAATGTTTCCTTTATCCTCGTGTTGGGCTTCTGTTTTCGCCAAAGTTTTTATTTGTGTTGTTTCTCATAAGCTCCGTTGTGCTTATTACGTTCCACACAGCCTCTGCCTTGACTTCTGTGTGCTGACTGCTGCAGGCCCGGTGTGGGCTAGCCCCTCCCACCCCTCACTGGTGCGAAAGTGGGTAGTAAAAACGGGGACGCTGTCCCGATCTATGATCCAGATCATAAAACTGCAAAACAGTTTGATCTACTTTAACTACTGCTTAACAGTTTTCTGAAAAACCTACACTGTATGTTACTATATGTCAGTGGTGCTCAACCTTTGAGCACCACTGTCCTTGACACTGTCATGTCAAGGACCCCCAGGAATCTGCACTTGGCCGCGGACACCCATCTCAAAATATGTTCCAGGAACCCCCCCCCCCCCCCCTCCATAAGCAAAGATTTGAGTTTAAAACGTTCGCTTTGAAAGAATATATACAGTATTCAAAGATTTGCGCCACATTTTCACGAATTTTCAAAAATGGCAGATCTACAAGCTCATATGAGCTTGTATAAGCTAATGCTTAAAACACCAAAAGGGGTTCCCGTCCAGGTCACCTTAGTTAGGACCTAAGGACCTAACGTCCTATAGGTGACCTCCATTCCTACGCACATCACATACAACAGGAACATGTCTAGTTTTGCCCCTGCGGGCTGCGAGCATACCTGCCAACTCTTAAGACTCCTTTGACCATTTCTCCTGCACTACTCCTGTACCAAGTTACCAACCCATGTGTCAAAGGCCCATATACTGCCCCACAGATATGCAGCCAATGCCATGATAATATTAATGCATAGTTCCTTGGGTTTTTGATATGCAAATGGTCCTGGCAGTATTTGATTTTCGTTGGAAGGTGTGAGAGCTCTCTCTCTCTCTCTCTCTCTCCATGCCACGCCACGTATATCTATTCTACGTCCGAGCATAGACATGGTAACGCCCCGTCTGCCTCTGATTGGCCTCCCGACACTGCCCAGTCTGACCGTCTTGCCTGTCCTCCGAGATGCAAGGGCAATAATGGGAAATAATACAAGTACAAGAGAATGGCAAAATGCGACAGTAACTTGTAACTTTAATTTTTGTAGAAGAGGCAAACTAATATTGTTTGTGCCGTTTGCTTTGATTGAATAATTGATTGAACACGTATGTACTATGATTTGATTTGGCTGTGTTCTAAATTAAAGTGTTGGTGTTGATTATCGTGTATTAATCTAATTATAGTAAACTAATACTATTATACTAAAAAAGATAAAGATCAAGGTATTAATCTAATTATAGTAAACTAATACTGTTATACTAAAAAAGATAAAGATCAAGGGAAAAGAGACCTAGTACAATAATGTTTCAAGTTTACACATAAACAGGCCAACGGCATAAACAATATTAGTTTGCCTCTTCTACAAAAATAAAAGTTACTGTCGCACGTGCCAAGCTGTCATTCTCTTGTATTATTTTTTTATTTCCCACCACGGAGTAACCAGCATGTATCTTCCACCTCAGAGGAAACTCTGGTAAGGCCGGCAGTGTTGGTAGGCCAATCAGAGGCAGGCGGGGCGTTACCATGTCTATGCTCGGACGTAGAAAAGATATACACTGCCACGCCATTTAAAAACCTTCTCTCTCATCAATGAGAGAGTGCATGGAATGTTACTCTTTTACAGTCCCTTTGATAAACTCCAATCCCACTCCCACACTCAGTGTAGCCTACCATACACGCAATGTAAGTGATACTAATGTAATTAAATGCTATTACAAAGAGATAGTTACTTTTAAGGGTAACAGGTATGGTCGCCCCTTTGCCATCTCGCCCCACTACTCTACCTAGCTGTAAATAACATAATTCATGTTGGTGATTATATAAAAGGTATTATCATATTAATTTATCATTGTTAAATTCACTCTGTATATCCACAGGCATAATAGCATGATGATGTCATTACAAAACATGGGCTACATGGAAGAAATGTGTTTAATAAAATGAAATTAACTGCTAGAAGGTCCTAAATTAACTTAATTAAGCAGTCACCGTCTCTGTCTCATGTTATTCTTTCTTAATTTGACAGAGTATAGATATCGAATACTATACAATCAAATAAATCTGTATACAAGATCATTTCAGATTTCAGAGAGGGAGGGAAATACTAGATTAACTGTTAACTACATTAACACATTTCACAGGCGGCGGTGGCTCAGCGGTAGAGTGGCTGATGGTAACCGCAAGGTTGCCAGTTCGAACCCGGGCTCCCCCAGAGTTAGTGTCGAAGTGTCCTTGAGCAAGACACTGAATTGCTCCTGATGTGCTGGTTGGTGCCTTGCATGGTTTCCGCTGCCATCGGTGTGTGAATGGGTGACTGTAATGCACAATCTATGTAAAGCGCCTTGGATAAAGGCGCTATATAAATGCACCATTTACCATTTACCACGGGGCGAGTTGGTAATCTGGTATTCCTTTTAAGTGATCAGTGGTTATTATTAAAGATATTTTATTCAGTGTTCCTACGCAACTATGGAGAGTATGGAAAAGTACAGAATTTAATTGGAGTAATTTCCATCTCTGGATAAACTATGCATGGAAAAAAGAAAAGAGCATGGGAAAACAATGTATAGACTAGACCTACTTCCGGAGACGACTATTACCCCTATATTCTGTTTCTAACATTTATCATTTTTCAAAATTGATCTTACAAGCTGTGTTTGTTCTGCCTTTACACATGTTATGAGAAAAGTAAACATGCTATATTTTCTGCAACCTAGCCTATAGTATTTGTTCCATGGTTGCCACTCAATCAGTAACATCAGTAACATCTCCATATCATCCAAATTGCAAGGGGTACTTACCCATTATAACTTCCAATGCTTGGCTACAACTTCACCACAGGAACAGATTGATCATGAAGATGAATCTAATAAAAGAGAATGTTACATTTAATTCAACAGAGTTGGAGAGAGAGGGGGAGAGAGAGAGAGAGAGAGCTACAAAGAAATAGAGTGGGGCTGTCAGACAAGACAATATGGGGCGTTTTATTTTATTTTACCAAACGAAAAGTGTTGTAATGCAACAATTATAGTTTATCGTGAAGAGCAACAGACCAGGATAGGAAGCATAGAGATATAGACCTGAGTCTGACTGACAACAATTTTACAGAGGTGCCCAGCAGGCAGAAGCCCACTCGTCTTCCTCGCATATTAGTCGCGCTTGTGAGTTGCTGTGACCAATACAAAACAAGTTTCAGTAGCGTTAACCAAAATATCGTAATCATGTAACGTAATTGTATCCTACTTACCATGATGTGCAAGTACACTTTACACTGTTGTTGTAACTTGTATAAGGAGAAAGATGCGTCGCCGTCGCCTCGAGTCTAGGCTACTACACCGACAGACAGTCCTTATCAGAATACCAACTGCGACACAGACGGGCTGGAAAGAAATGTGCTGAATGCATCCGGGTGCGTAACATTCATGTATAAAACGACTCGAGAAAGTTTCGTTTTACGAGGAAAGGGAAACCTCATGTCATGTCACTCATCACTAGGCATAACCATGGGCATAACACTGAGAAAATGGATAGTTTGAGGCTAGTGTATAGTGGGCTCCTCCCAGTCCCAACCCCTGGCCAGACGAACCCCATCCCTCCATCTGTGACCAGTGTTGGGAAGCAGTTATAACGAAGTCAATCTGGGACCAATCGGTAAAAAAAGGAAAGGCACCTGTTTCATTTGAATTTCAGTAGCTCAGAATCTGTTATCAAGAGATTATAACAAAGTATTAGCCAGTTGATCTGTAGTCTAGGCTACTTGCCTAACTTGTTGGTGGTTAACTGTATTTATATGTGTGTAGTGACTGATTATTAATGAGTCTAGCAGTCAACTGACCTATTTGGTCTAATTTATTTATTTTTGGACAAACCGGCCCCATGGCCATATTTGTGTAAAGGTTATGTTTATAAAGTCAAGTTATAATTATTACAAATCACTTTTTAATTTCAAGGACCCCCAATTTAATTATGCATTTGCCCACTGTCCTCCATATATATTTTTTTATTTTTTATCTCGTAGACCCAAACTGTCTGTATGCTACTGTACTACCGAGTTACAGACATGTGGGTCCATTTGGTTCCTAACTATCAATCAATGGGCTTCCAGGAGGTCCCCAGACCTCACAGACCACTGGTGTAAAGGGGCATTTTTTTGGGCCCGGCCGCCCATGGCTCTCCTGGTCCTCATGCGGGGGCTTCACACCACTAGACTAGCCCCATCAGTGACCTCCCCTGGAACATGAACATAGACATGTTACACCTGTATAAGAGAAGATGTGTTGCTTCTAGAACTAATATTGTTGGGGACCCCCCTGGTACACCACCTGAAGGACCCCTGCAGGTCCCTATAGACCACAGATATAACCAGTGCTGTAGGAGCTACAGTGGAGTGGGAGAGCACAAATGGGGCTCTCACTTTAATACCATCTAATGGATAAAAATAATCAAGGATCGAAGACCAATTGATGGAAATAAAATCCATACTTATATGAATATTGTAATAGTTTTAAAGGACTGTATCTATATACCTTCAATAACCCAGCAGGGAGACCCAAATGCCGTGCTGTCTTTACCTTAAAAATGAGTGAAGTGCCCTTTAAATCTTGAATGACAGTCACGGTACCATAAAAAACAGAAGGACCTTAAAAAAGAATTTGGAGGCAGATGAAATGAAGTTCTGAGAGGAGTTTCAGGTTTTAACTTGAATTTTTAGTAGATATAAAGTCAATTTACAGAGGAAAATGTAATGGAATTAAGCTAGTATAATACATCATATAATTTAGAGTAAATAGTCCAATTGTCCGAGTGCTGAATCTTCTTCTTCACAGTATTGTTCCAGGTTTAATACTGCATCTGACGTCATTTGTTGATAAACGTTCATTGGCTGGTAAATAGTTCATATCCGTAATATCAGATGACAAGACCAGGGTTGGCGATCAGCTCTCATTAGTCCAATGCATTGATGATGAGGATGGCGTAGCGACGCAGAATTCATCTTCCTTGGTTCAGTCATTGATGCCGTAGAAGCCGGGAAAGCACAGAGGCTGGTGTTGCTATGGCAACTGAAGATAACTTTCCCTGCACTGTGAACTTTCGACAGAGAGAAACACTCCCTGACTCCCACTCGGCCAAGGCCACACTGATATCGAAGTAGCTGCATGTAAACTAAAATCAAAACAGCACACTACAGTATGGTGAATTTGGGGCTGGCAGACCTCATGGAGCCTTCCCTAAGATATTAAATGGGACAGATGAAAACATATTTTGGCCATAAACATGGATGACATGACATTTTATAGGATAAGATGAACAACCCTGTGTAAACAGGCAGTAGGGTAGGAGTAAAATTATGATATGGGAGATTAAGGGTGACAAAATAAGAATGACATATGGAACACGGTCTGGGCCAAGTTCTATCTGTGCTGACCAACTTGATATGATGTGTAAACAATTAAGATACTAATTTATCTAACACCATCAGTCATTGATTGATACATTGCTTATTGACAGAACACTTTAACAGTTTGTAGAAAAAGGCACAGTTCACTGCATTGCTTTGCCTGTTGCACATGCGGTATATCTGTAATATCACACAAGCAGAGCCACACCGCCAAACTAAATGCAATGTCATTGCAATAGAGGGTAAATGGTTCATCCTGAGAGCGGTGGCTTTGGAGTCCAGCACAGTTGTTGACTTACTCGATTTTCGACCTCTGGGTGTAACACAAAAAATAAATAAATATAGGCTACAATGCATTGTAAACTAAAATTAAATAATAATAATAAAATACATTGGTGTTACACTAAACACTCTTCGCATCATGCACCTGTAACCCAACATGCACTATTGTAATAGAGCGTCGCAGTCCCGGCCCCTTTCATGACGACGCCTGCAGGCCCAGGAAATGAATCCCAATGCATTTTTCCCATAGACATTTCAAAAAGTATTTATTTAAAGACCTTTAAGCGTCGTACGAAGCCAACTCGAGTCGTGACAACTCATGACAACAAACACAATATTTTGGACCAAACCAATAATTACAAAGAAGAAAAACAAAAAAAAAAGTGTTGTAACCTGCCGTTTGTTTCTACTTTCTAATTCTTTGTTTGGCCCAAAACATTGTGTTTATTGTCATGATTTGTCACGACAAGAGTTGGCTTTGTCCGCGTTGTAAACGTCTTTAAATAAATACTTTCTGAAAAGTCTATGAGGAAAATGAACGGGGATTTCTTTTCCGGGTCTCTCGAGGGGGCGGGATAGTTGTAGTTCACAGCATAGATAAGAAAGGCTATAGATGGCTCGCCCGCAAATATTACATACACACATACTTTTCTTTTTTCCACCTTACTGTTGGTGTTGCTTTGAATGTCTCTCTCTGTCATTCTGTATCTGCAGTTCTTTTTTTCCCGTGCCAAGTTGCCCTACCTTTTTAACTGCTGCACTGCTTTGGTGCCTGAACTTCCCCGTAGTCTTATCTCGTATCTTATTACGCCCATATAATATGTAGCCTTGTCAGCTGGCTCTGAGCTCAATGTACATGAGGTGAAAGTTGAAAACTGCATTCAGAATTTAATCTGAACACCGTTTGGAATAAAGGCCACATGCTGAGGACATAAGCACAATAAAAGTGGCATCGATGCACCTTTGAGTACACTGCACTATATGCACTGTTTGGCTGATATTATTGCCCTGTGTGCAGTGTTGTTGTCGTCGACTAATACTATGACGAAAAATGTCCGTCGACTACCTTTTTTCCCCTGACAAAAACTACATAGAAACTAAATATAAACAAAGCCATGATGACTAAAACTATGACGAAATATGTTGATTTTGTCAACAAATAAAAACTAGACTAAAATGTTAGGGTGGACACGAGATCTAGTGGACACGAGATCCAGTATAAGTAAAAGACACAAGTCATTTTACACTTGGTTACATGCTGAAAATAGCCGATCTACAAGCTCACAACTCATCGCGCTGCGACGCATTGTGAGCTTGTAGATCTGCTATTTTCAGAAAGTGTAAAATCAGTCATTTTGATTCCATCAAGGCCTGACAAAATACATTTTAGTCAACTAAATCAACTGTAGATTTAGTTTAAGTACATACATGTATGTACTTAAACCGTGCATCTAAGTGACAATACAGTGAATCTGAATGGACAGCGAAACATACAGTATTTAGCATGATTATATTCACATTTGTACTTTTGCGTCAACATCATCACTTCGATATTCGCCACAATACAAGCCAGGTATTGTGGGAAGTACCAGAACAATAGGCTATAATTAAGTATTGTGTACTTTAGGCCTATTATAAATTCACAAAAATAATTTATTTAGACTGGGAGAAATGGATGAATGGCAAAAAGGCCCCACAGGGACACTTGCAGGAAAGTTTTGGTATGACAAGGTCAAATCAATTAAGCAGCAGTAACTGCCTATAAGCTCCCCTATTCTCAATATTAAATCAAAAAGACAAAAGACTGCCTGCTATGTATGTGTATCAATGATCATACCTTTTAATTTTGCACTAAAAAAATTAATGCTCGACAGGAACTGTAACCAAATAATGGCCCGGTGCAGACCGGTGCAAAAATAAATAACGGCCTACTGCAAATAGCAGCCTAGTTCCTTATAAACGACGGGGTCCAAATCGATTTTGCATATTAACAGCCCGGGCTACCATTTGGAAAAATACGGTATACAAACATCGGCATCGGTGACTATCGGCGAGATTGTTTTTTTTAAACATCGGTATCGGCCAAGAATTTCCACATCGGTGCACCCCTACCCACAACATGTTGTCTCTGGTTGAGGTGAGAGACAAGGTTCACTGTTTAAAGGACCACTTCACCACTTTTCAACCTATCTTCATATAATAGGTCCCCACTAATAATCATGATAAAATGGCACAATTTTTTTCTACTCAGTCTGTGTCTCATAGGAGCGCTGTGGGAAGTTCAGAAACCCGTCCACCAGTGACATCATCATTAGGCAGATTTTTTTTTAAACAAGATCTTTATTTATCGTGAGAACGATGGCTTCAGGGCTAGAAAGCCTGCAGTTTATATTAGCTTGGACTCCCCATCGATGATGTCACTGGTGGACGGGATTCTGAACTGCCCACAGCCCTCCTATGAGACACAGACTGAGCAGAAAATAATTGGTGGTATTTGATCATGATTATTAGTGAGGACCTATTATATGAAGTTCGGTTGAAAAGTGGTGAAGTGGTCCTTAAGGTGAAGTTAACATGCACTCTGGGAAAGTCCTGCATGTATACGCTTGCATGTTATGGGCATTAGAAGCATTTCTTTCTTATGTGGCTGTTCGTAGTTTGGTTTAGGTAATAAATAGGCATATTAAACCACATTCACTAAGATAAACCCAACATTACAAGAATAAGCTGCTGAAACACTTTAAATGTAATAAGATATAGGATTTATTTCCAGAAACAATAGAGGATATGCGCGTGACATCATCTTCCTGGTTTGATACCAGGAAGTTATGCAGGAACGCCTACTGAGTAGCAAAAAACGACTTTATGGCCTCGACAGCCCATACATCCACACAGAAAACTCATATCTGATTGCATTAAACAATGTTAAACAATGTTAAACTCACTTTGCATGTTGCTTTGCCCCTCGATTTGCCACTCGATGTGCCATTCACTTTAAGCATGCGCATACCCTCTATATTAACAGATATTAAAAAAAAAACATTTATAATTGCATACATGGAAGCAATTGAGATAGCAGGGTATTCAAGGACAAAATAATAAAAGAAAACCCACACTAACTAGGAAATAAACTCAATTGGTCTACCGAATCAAACAGAAAAACAATAATAGCCTCCCTAACTGACAAAACAAAAACAGGAGAAAAAGTGGAAGCTAAATAAATGGCAGAGAACCAGTTTAAAGCAGATCCTTGCCATCACCGAGACCAATATAACAAGGCACTTGTGCCAACTATAGTCAGACACAATTAACTAAACATATTATGGATGCTGCAATCCTAAACACAACATGTCAACAATGGTAACAGCAGCACCAGTCCATCAAACATTGTGGCCTAGCAAGGAGGACCGGTTCTGTGGGTTTACATACTGTAGCCTACAGCAGACACGCAAATTACATTCAGGTGTGGGTGGTGGAGGCAGAGAGAGCATGGCAGACCTGAAACCCATGGAAAGAGGCCAGAGTAAAATCACTAAATCAGTGCAATGGAACAGCCCTTTCCCTGAGATCAAACAGCATGTTTTTAACGTTACCTCACCATAGAATGTTCACACTATAATACAATCATGTGAAATCTGTGAAAATTACACTCTGGACAAAGTATCAGCAATAACATTGACTTGACATCGTCTGATTTCATGTAATGTCCAGTACATCAGTCTTAAGGTCAAGGTGAACTTTCCTTATTATAACAAGCTAAACGAGACATATTTCCAAAACATGTCTTGAATTAATGAATTTAACGTACACTCTGGAAAGGTCCTGTATGTATACTCTTGCATGTTATGGGCATTATAAGCATTTCTATCTTACAAGCATTTGTTATATATGGCTGTTCAGAGTTTGTGTCCATGATCTAAAATATTGATCATGATAGCCTGAATCTGTACAACATTTACGCATTGGCATTCAGTGATTACTTTTCAGTTGAAAAATTAAAATAATAATCCCTTATTTGCTACTTGAAAATGAATATGTGAGACTAATGGGCACTGAAAGTAAACAGCGTATACACTGTGTTCTGTTCTTGGTTTAGGTAAATAATGTTAAACCACATTCACCAAGATGAAGTTTGTCATTACCGAGATGGCATTGTCATCTAGCCGGTTTATTGATTTAGCAAAAGGAAGCCACGACCCCTACCAACTACTACGACCTCAGTTCAGACAAGAGGACCCGCTGGATTTAAGCATATTACTAAGCGGAGGAAAATAAACTAACAAGCAATTGCCTCCTGGTCTGCTGTATGACTTGTAACTAATGTTCTTTGTAGTCTTTGCAGGCAAGATTCAATTATGGGTCTACTCAGTTTGCTCAATCAAACCTGTTGAAATCTGGTTCAATCTGATGCAACTATTTTTTCACTGTAATGTTCAGTGCAACAGGTCCTCTGAACGTAAATCCCAAGTAGAATGTGATGTTTTCATTACCAGAAGGGACTGAACGCACATAAAGAGGGAGGATATGAAACTTATTTTTCTTTGGACCTTCAAGGTACACGACTCCATCTTCAGTCCAACCAGACACACATTTTAACATCTTAGCAATCTCTGGCCTTTTCCATCCTTCTCCTGTGTGCCATGTCATTCGTTTTTCAGAGACTGAGAGCATCTTAGTAATGGTTTCAATTTTTCTTTTATGGACAATTTTGTCCAATCCGCTACCATTGGTGAGAAAGAAATGTGTGTAAATCCTTCTCTTTCTTATAGGAATGTCCTTCATCTTTGTCCAGTACTCTCTTTTCAAGTGTTCAACAGCCGTTTGAACAATTTCATATTTGGATTCCCTAACATGATCTGTGTCATGATCCTCTGGCCAAAACAGCAAGGTGAGCAAGAAAAGTGCACTAGGAAAACATCCCTTTTTCTCAGCCGGGAATTGCTGACTGAGTGCCTGTAGATCTTTTAGTGGAGCTACCTTTAGAGACTGAGGCGATAGGCAATGCAAAGCTAGATGGGTTACTATGTAATTGCAAAGATCCCTTTGATCAAGCTTGGCCTTTAATGGGTTCCTTGGGTAAAAGGAAAGGACGGACTCAAGTAGTCTCACTGCATCACTTTCTTTCAGTTCTGTCAGTTTTGACAGAACGGAAGTTATATTGCCTCCTCCAAGGTGATAAATAAGCATGCGTTTCATGAAAGGAGTCAGACAGGCTGGGTTTGACTGATACTGCTTCATAGCTGTGCTAAGTGAAGCTTCTGAGAAGTACTTCCCATACTCTGAAGATTTCTTCCCCAACCATGCTAAAGGATTTTTTATCTTCATCTCGGAACTTACAATTGTGTCCTCTTCATCTGCACTGATGTCTTTCTGGAAGTAGCTGAGTTCCTCTGAGATCCATTCCAAGGCTTCCTGCATTGTCTTCTGAAGACTTTTCAAGCTATCATGAAAGTGCTCCCAGGGCTCTTTAACTTCTGCAGGGATGTATTCTGTAACCAAGTACTTCATATATTCGGAATGACCATTGTTTGCATTTGAAAAAACTTCCAATGAAGACATCAATTTCAGCAGGTTGCATCCAACCTCAACCTCAGCGAAAAATCCTAAACTGTTCATGGTTCCCACATCTGAGACAGCTGCTTTCTCACACTCTTTGAAGCACTCAATTGCTTTCAGTGCAGTGTCCACAGCATCTGCTGTATTCTTCGCTGTCTTGGGTACCTTTTCAATGGCTTTACACTTGGCGTTGAACCATTTCCTGTACACCTGGCCTTTTGTGTCTAATATGTAGGAGTTGTTGGGCATCTGTTTGACTGCCTTCTCTGCCCAGTCTTTAGCTTCATCAAACTTTTCATAGGTATAATGAAGGCGAGCAAGTTGCTGGGCAAAAAATGCATCTTTTTGAAAACTCTGGTATGCTTCCTTGAGTAATGCTATTGCCTTTTCCGGGTGTTCATTTGTACGCACATGCTCTATCAGAGGAGAGAAAAAACTGTCTGTTTCGTCCCCTTTGCTTATTCTGCAACGCCTTAAGAACAGTGCTCTCAAAGAACCCAAATACTCTTCCTTTCCGAACCTGTGCTCAAAAAGCACATTCTCATGGAGCAGTTCCATTGCCAAACTACTTTGGCTCTTTTGGTCACCAAGAAGCTGTTGCAGGATTTCTTTGGCAACGAGAGGATGGATGATTCTGACAGATTCAATGTAAGTCTTCTCATCTCGTAGGTGTATGAAGACCAGTTTAGCTTGTTCACTGAGAGATTTCTCAAATGTATGTCTGCGAAACCTATCCATGTGGACGGTTAGTGCAAGCAGAGCTACACAATGGGATTGAGAAATGAAAGAGTTTTGAACGTATGTATTGAGCAATGCCACATAGAGAATGAGGCGAGTGACAACAGATTCAGGATCAATACCTTGGAGCAAATGTGTCACAAATTGTTCAACATACTCTGAAATCTTCTGATCGCTGAATTCTTCACTCATCAAAACAAATGTTAAGATGAATTCTGGCTGATACTTTTCCTCAAGGATCTGTCGCTTTCCAGCAAACTTCCTCTTCTCCTCAGAAGAGAGTTTGTGAGTCACAGAAACATTCTGTAACGGGGATTCTTTGCATTTCTTCTCTGGATCATAGGATCGTCTGCAGCTCAACAAAATGAAACAAAGTGTTCCTTGGTCGACTTGTTTGGTATGAATGGCAACCTCTAACTCATTCCTCAGATCATCAAGATCTTCTTTGTCTGAATCTTCAATGAGAAGGAGCACAGGAAGACATTTCTGAAAGCCCTTTTCCTCATACTCTCTCAGCTGAACTGCATGTTGTGTGACAACAGAAACAGAGTATGACGGCTTCACCACAGCACATCTTAGATCTTTCCGGTTGTTCCACAGCAGTTGTCTCGCCACAGTGCTGCCACCACTACCTGGATGATGGAAGATGTTGAAGGTGCTCACACCATTCTGATCAGTATTTCGTTTCAAGGTACCACTGAGAAGTTTAGAAGTTTCACGATAAGCATCCCTTTCAATGACCTCTCCAACATATCGCTGCTCAGCAAGCCAAAAATTCAACCATGCCACTCTTCCCCCATGGTAGAACTGGCATTCTATGTTGGCTTTCTCTGCTTTGATGAATTCTTCACTCGTCTCATCACAGTGATTGATACTCAGAATTTCAAGAGAGTACATCCTTTCCTCTTCGCGTGTTTCAAGAACACATTGCCCCTTTACAACCGTGGGCAAGTGCTTGGTGGCTCGTGATGTTATTGGTTGGATTTGCTGCATTGTTCCATCAATGTGGCTCATTTTCATTCCTACAACACTGGAACGGTTGACAGCGTCTGTTCCACATGAACCTTCAGCGAAGCTTTGCCACTTCTGAAAGTTTTCCTCAGACTCTGAGATGCAAATGATGTCATCATGGCCTTCCATATCAGTGAAAAACTCATAAAAGGTGTGCAAGAGTGGTTTCTCAACGTGTGACGTTAGAAGGAAAAGCACCAGGAATGTGCCTTTCGGCAAGATCTGTTTACAGATCAAGGACACTGATTCTCTCAGGAGAGTCATTTTTGTTTTGATCCAAGTCATTTCATCACAGGGGCTTTCGTTTCCTTTGTAGTCAGTGCGCCCATTGCAAAAGATCCAGCTTGTCTGCTCAAACAGATGCAAGTGGCTTACGAATTCACCAATGGTCATACCACTTGGTATCCTGTAGTTTTGCATAAAATGCAAATTTGCAGCATGATGCTGAAGGAATCTACTGCATAGGCCTGACTGGTTTGGATCTGAGTGATTTGAGTCTGGGTCAAAGTCGAACACACAGAATATGTTCATGTTCAATAGCCATTCAATGCAGGAAAGATCTTCTGGTTTGAATCGGTTTGTGACAAGTATGTACCATTTCTCTTTTTCAATGAATTTCTTGCCACTGGTCAAAAGCATTGTGAGTTTTCTGCCTAGATCTTGGCAGATGTCCGGTGTACGAAAAGACTGACCATGCTCTGCTTCCTTCCTTTGAGCATCCCTATCTCTAACTCTGTGGTAGAAGTCACTTTGATCTTTGTCAATCACTGTCTCAGATTTTGAGCCCACCCTCCGGTAAATTGTACCTTTCTCAAATTGGACTTTGTTGGCCTCCTCTTTGAAGTTTGGTAGGGAAACTGAATACACTCTGCCATTGACAATACTTACGGATGGTACAATGTCAACCTCTATTACATAGCTTTTCTCACTACTTGTGCGATCAATCACTTCAATGAAACGGGGTGGACGTATACATTGGCGTACATGCTCACTGTCAGAGAGAGTGAAGCTCCTCTCAATGTGATCTAATGCATCTACATACATGTCTTTTTCTTTCACAGGGACGCCAATGATCTCACCGTGTGTGTACCCTGCATCATCTCTGCTGTCCATCACACCAAAGTGTATTGTGCCATTTGATCTCACATTCATACAGCCAGTACCAAATTTGAGAACCTCTTTGGCAAACTTTGCTTGTAATCGTACTCGGTCCAATAAGGCAGCTGTAGCAAAGGACTTGTATTCATGGCAAGGATTAATCAGATTAAAAACACCAGACTCAGGCTCCAAAACCCTGTGTTTTACATAAGTAAAATCACTGCCTTCTTTGTCAAAAGGTCGTGGTTTGCAGTCCTCCTTTGAGGTCAACACACAGACAGAATGTTCCTGACCAGTTTGTTTTTCACCTAGCACACCTTGATCTGTCTCTACAATATCTACAGGGTGAGCTTCATTTCCCCCTGGAAGACATTGACTGGATTTCTGTTTGTTTTTCTTAATTCCCTTTTCACTTTTTGGGACACTTAATGTCTTTTGCTGACCTGGGGTGGTGTCAGGGCCTTTAATAAGTTCATCTCTCTTATTGATTAGCAAAAGGGCAGGCCCTGATTTCATACCAATCTCTTCCCTTAAATAGTCCTTTGTCAGTGTGAGAAGAACTGGTCCATTAACGTCTTCCTCGTGCAGTTTCTTGACGTACTGTTCTTTGACTCCGACAGTTCTTAGCCAGGAGCTTACCTGAGATTCAGTCCAGTTCTCAGGCTGCTTGGGTTGACCAGCTGTAAGTAAGAGACAAAAGAACAGCATTGGTTGTTTGTTGATACCAGAACAAAATACGTGTGAGGTGAAAGGGACAATCAGTTGAGATGATCAATCAATACAGGAAGTTACTGTACTTGTAATGTGATTCAATTAGGCATGTAACGATTCACTCCACTCACGATACGATTCGTATCACGATACGATTTTTCACGATATTAAAAAATATATATATTTTAAAGACAAATTACCGTTTTTTAAATTTTATATAATTTATCTTCCCCCCTGAGATTTTTTATTTAACTACATTGCAAAAGAAGTAGCATTACTTTTGACAGTGCAGAAACATAATTGCCTTCCTTGATGAGCATCGACGACCATCATCACCTGGGCACAGTCACAGACACACACAGCTACCCTCTACAGTCCTCTACTACTGAAAGTGATAATTTCTCTCCAAAAGCACTTGAATATGATGGAATATGACTAAAGCTCACATTTCACATCACACACTAGCCCTCCCTAAAAAAAAAACCCTTTTTTTGTTTTGAAAATCGATTTTTTTATTTCAATGAATCGATTCATATCGCCGGGATTAATATCGATATATATCGATATACGATATATCGTTACATGCCTAGATTTAATAGATCATATTATTGATGTATGTATTTTGAGGTGTAATCAGCCTGAACAGTCAGTTATGAACCTCCCCCCAAGTGTTGTAACTGTAGTCCTTACGGTTTCTGAGAGAAAAATACTTGAATGTGAGTTTTCGCATTTTCCCATATAAGTCGATTATAATAAATGTGAAAAAAGGTCTTCGTTAAGACCTCCATAATATAATGGCCAATGCCAATGAAAATACAGAGCGATTGGTGGCAGTGAGTGATTCCATAAAGGTAGCTCTCCACCAAACAGCAGACTACTATAGATTACTACAGACTGGCAGTCCAATGAAGTCGCCTGATCAGACGGTTGGAAGGTTCGAAGGTGGTGAAAAATAGCCTATGGCTCAACAACAAGCCTGCTGCTATGGTTGGGAAGCTTTCGATACGTCCCAACACTTACCGCCCCCGACGTCATGCAGTAGAGAACTACCTTAACAGTGTGTTATCTGCCTATAGATGTACACATTCACTAACGGTGTGATCTCTGGTAAGTTACTTGAATTTGAAGCCGTACCAGAGTTCTGTGGCATCGCCTGTTCCGGAGAATGGGTAGCGGTGTCCTCTCTAGGAGAATGGGTACCGGTGTCCTCCCTAGGCAAACTCTGAACACATAAACAGAAACACAGATACACTGTAATCGTGAGTCTTTAGGACGCATGCACACACACACTATAATGAATGTATACTTTCATGCCTATCCGTCGTACGTTGGTGTCGTGCGTTGAGAATATCCGACCTACAAGCTCACAACACGTTGCAAGGCGCCACATTGTGTGAGCTTCTATGTCTGCTATGTCCGATACTCAACACCGCCATAAGACAAAGCCCAAATCTAGCTTTACACAGCTGTCTGCGTCTCCTTCTAATCAACACAGGAACAGAGCTCAGAGTCTTCTAGGTTCGCTTGGTGTTATGATAAACAGAACCGGCCCGGGGTTTAAATGATACAACGGAGTCACACAAATAGTTCACTCACGCCCACTTCATTGAACGACATCTCTGCATGATGGAGTAGATATATTATTTAGTTAACTATGAAACAGGAACAGATTGTAGTAACGTAACAAGGTGTAACTATCAGTTTGGTGCATGTAGCCTATCTGCAAGTATTCTTGTGACATTACTTATAATATGGCTATGGCCATTTTTGGCCGCTAAAATATAATCCTGTCGGTCAAGGTGGCCAGGCCCAAAAAGTGTCTAGCGGGAAAACCCTGCCACCAGGTAAGATCCACTGAATGTTGTCCATCACTGCATGGTGGTGAGCTAACAAAACTAAATGCATGGTTTACTGAAGTCAGATAGAGGCAAATCAAAGTAACCTTACCTCTGCCACAGATCTCGATTCCCGAGATAGAGACTTCGACACCCCAAGTGGTGGTGAGCTATTTGGTCCAATACTGTGAAAGGCGGTGATGGGTGGGGGGGATAAGCGGAGGGAAAGGGAAGGGACAACAGGGAAGGAAAGATGGCACATTTATAGTCGATTAATGCAGAGATTAATGGGCCACAATGGAAACAAGCTTTGGCCTATTACTGATTACCTACTGTAGTGATTAGTGATTACCTGTGGCTGAAAGTGACAGGTCTTTGAGAGGACGCCGTGTTGGACTCAGCCTTCTGGGTCTGTCCCTCTGGCCCCTCCTCCTCTCCCTCCAGAGGGCTCCTCCCCTTCTCTCCCGGATCTGTTGCAGCACAGAAATGTATCACAGTCATGCTTACCCTGTAAAACCATGGGTGTACATTTAACCCTCAAAACCTTGAGTATCCATTTGGTTGCATTTGTAGCTCAGTGTTTATCAAAACAGAACTTGTCTTAGTAACATATAATACTGTGAAGACAACATTACTGTAAAATAACAAAAATTATATGATATAATACGATACGATACGAATGTTGGATATAATGTAGTTCATACAGTACTAATTTAGGCTAAAGGTCCGTGCACACTGCTGCGTTTTTCGGATTTTTAGCTGTGTCTTTCCGTTGGTATTCCGAAAAACACGTCCAGTGTGCAACGACCTTAACGGCTGTCATGATTACAAATATAATTTTGTCACACAAATAATTGCGATTAACGATTTGTATTTCTTGCATTGAACATTCGAATGTTACAATATTTTTTATATTTCTTTCTTTGCAAAAGAAATAGTGGAAATAGTTGATCCATGTGATTATCTCAACTAATTGCAATTAGGTGATTATGTAATAATTGTGAGAGGCCTACTAACTGTTGCGGACCATTTGAGCATGCACGACTGTTCAATTAGATTCTTCAATTAACGTATGAGAACCTGAGCCTGCTCCAATTCTTTGGTATGCACAGTGCAAACAATGCTCAGACATTTGCTTTTCCACTTCCGCTAGATGGCTCAGTGGTAGCGCTGCTGTGATCTGAGTGTAATCTCAGTTTTCTCAGAGGGACAAACGGAAGGAGAAGGGTTTCCAAGTCTGTCCAGATCTATGATCCAGATCATAAAACGGCAAAACAGTTTGATCAACTTTAACTACTGCTTATGGGGGATGTATCGCCCGGCTTAACCCATTTAGACCTGAGGCCGATTCTTAAAAAAAAAGTCTTCTAAATCCTAACAGTTTTCTGAAAACCCTGTTTCTATGTCAGTGGTGCTCAAACTTTTTCATGTCAAGGACCCCCAGAATTATCTGCATTTGGTCACGGACACCCATCTCAAAATATGTTGTTCCAGGGACCCCCCCCCCTCCACCCCAGAAGCAAAGATTTGAATTAAAAACGTTCGCTTTGAAAGAATATATATATTCAAAGATTTGTGCCACATTTTCACGATTTTTAAAAAATGGCAGATCTACAAGCTTATATGAGCTTGTATAAGATAATGCTTAAAACACCAAAAGGGGTTCCCGTCCAGGTCACCTTAGTTAGGACCTAAGGACCTAACGTCCTATAGGTGACCTCCATTCCTACGCACATCACATACAACAGGAACATGTCTAGTTTTGCCCCTGCGGGCTGCGAGCATACCTGCCAACTCTTAAGACTCCTTTGACCATTTCTCCTGCACTACTCCTGTACCAAGTTACCAACCCATGTGTCAAAGGCCCATATACCGCCCCACACACACCCCACTGATATGCAGCCAATGCCATGATAATATTAATGCATAGTTCCTTGGATTTTTGATATGCAAATGGCCCTGGCAGTATTTGATTTTCGTTGGAAGGTGTGAGAGCTCTCTCTCTCTCTCTCTCCATGCCACGCCACGTATATCTATTCTACGTCCGAGCATAGACATGGTAACGCCCCGCCTGCCTCTGATTGGCCTACCGACACTGCCCAGTCTGCCCGTCTTGCCTGTCCTCCGAGATGCAAGGGCACTCCGTGGTGGGAAATAATACAAGTACAAGAGAATGGCAACACGCGACAGTAACTTGTAACTTTAATTTTTGTAGAAGAGGCAAACTAATATTGTTTGTGCCGTTTGCTTTGATTGAATAATTGATTGAACACGTATGTACTATGATTTGATTTGGCTGTGTTCTAAATTAAAGTGTTGGTGTTGATTATCGTGTATTAATCTAATTATAGTAAACTAATACTATTATACTAAAAAAGATAAAGATCAAGGTATTAATCTAATTATAGTAAACTAATACTGTTATACTAAATAACCAGCATGTATCTTCCACCTCAGAGGAAACTCTGGTAAGGCCAGCAGTGTCGGTAGGCCAATCAGAGGCAGGCGGGGCGTTACCATGTCTATGCTCGGACGTAGAAAAGATATACACTGCCACGCCATTTAAAAACCCTCTCTCTCATCAATGAGAGAGTGCATGGAATGTTACTCTTTTACAGTCCCTTTGATAAACTCCAATCCCGCTCCCACACTCAGTGTAGCCTACCATACACGCAATGTAAGTGATACTAATGTAATTAAATGCTATTACAAAGAGATAGTTACTTTTAAGGGTAACAGGTATGGTCGCCCCTTTGCCATCTCGCCCCACTACTCTACCTAGCTGTAAATAACATAATTCATGTTGGTGATTATATAAAAGGTATTATCATATTAATTTATCATTGTTAAATTCACTCTGTATATCCACAGGCATAATAGCATGATGATGTCATTACAAAACATGGGTTACATGGAAGAAATGAAATTAACTGCTAGAAGGTCCTAAATTAACTTAATTAAGCAGTCACCGTCTCTGTCTCATGTTATTCTTTCTTAATTTGACAGAGTATAGATATCGACTACTATACAATCAAATAAATCTGTATACAAGATCATTTCAGATTTCAGAGAGGGAGGGAAATACTAGATTACATTTCACAGGCGGCGGTGGCTCAGCGGTAGAGTGGCTGATGGTAACCGCAAGGTTGCCAGTTCGAACCCGGGCTCCCCCAGAGTTAGTGTCGAAGTGTCCTTGAGCAAGAAACTGAATTGCTCCTGATGTGCTGGTTGGTGCCTTGCATGGTTTCCGCTGCCATCGGTGTGTGAATGGGTGACTGTAATGCACAATCTATGTAAAGCGCCTTGGATAAAGGCGCTATATAAATGCACCATTTACCATTTACCACGGGGCGAGTTGGTAATCTGGTATTCCTTTTAAGTGATCAGTGGTTATTATTAAAGATATTTTATTCAGTGTTCCTACGCAACTATGGAGAGTATGGAAAAGTACAGAATTTAATTGGAGTAATTTCCATCTCTGGATAAACTATGCATGGAAAAAAGAAAAGAGCATGGGAAAACAATGTATAGACCAGACCTACTTCCGGAGACGACTATTACCCCTATATTCTGTTTCTAACATTTATAATTTTTCAAAATTGATCTTACAAGCTGTGTTTGTTCTGCCTTTACACATGTTATGAGAAAAGTAAACATGCTATATTTTCTGCAACCTAGCCTATAGTATTTGTTCCATGGTTGCCACTCAATCAGTAACATCAGTAACATCTCCATATCATCCAAATTGCAAGGGGTACTTACCCATTATAACTTCCAATGCTTGGCTACAACTTCACCACAGGAACAGATTGATCATGAAGATGAATCTAATAAAAGAGAATGTTACATTTAATTCAACAGAGTTGGAGAGAGAGGGGGAGAGAGAGAGAGAGAGAGCTACAAAGAAATAGAGTGGGGCTGTCAGACAAGACAATATGGGGCGTTTTATTTTATTTTACCAAACGAAAAGTGTTGTAATGCAACAATTATAGTTTATCGTGAAGAGCAACAGACCAGGATAGGAAGCATAGAGATATAGACCTGAGTCTGACTGACAACAATTTTACAGAGGTGCCCAGCAGGCAGAAGCCCACTCGTCTTCCTCGCATATTAGTCGCGCTTGTGAGTTGCTGTGACCAATACAAATCAAGTTTCAGTAGCGTTAACCAAAATATCGTAATCATGTAACGTAATTGTATCCTACTTACCATGATGTGCAAGTACACTTTACACTGTTGTTGTAACTTGTATAAGGAGAAAGATGCGTCGCCGTCGCGTCGCCTCGAGTCTAGGCTACTACACCGACAGACAGTCCTTATCAGAATACCAACTGCGACACAGACGGGCTGGAAAGAAATGTGCTGAATGCATCCGGGTGCGTAACATTCATGTATAAAACGACTCGAGAAAGTTTCGTTTTACGAGGAAAGGGAAACCTCATGTCATGTCACTCATCACTAGGCATAACCATGGGCATAACACTGAGAAAATGGATAGTTTGAGGCTAGTGTATAGTGGGCTCCTCCCAGTCCCAACCCCTGGCCAGACGAACCCCATCCCTCCATCTGTGACCAGTGTTGGGAAGCAGTTATAACGAAGTCAATTCATTTGAATTTCAGTAGCTCAGAATCTGTTATCAAGAGATTATAACAAAGTATTAGCCAGTTGATCTGTAGTCTAGGCTACTTGCCTAACTTGTTGGTGGTTAACTGTATTTATATGTGTGTAGTGACTGATTATTAGTGAGTCTAGCAGTCAACTGACCTATTTGGTCTAATTTATTTATTTTTGGACAAACCGGCCCCATGGCCATATTTGTGTAAAGGTTATGTTTATAAAGTCAAGTTATAATTATTACAAATCACTTTTTAATTTCAAGGACCCCCAATTTAATTATGCATTTGCCCACTGTCCTCCATATATATTTTTTTATTTTGTATCTTGTAGACCCAAACTGTCTGTATGCTACTGTACTACCGAGTTACAGACATGTGGGTCCATTTGGTTCCTAACTATCAATCAATGGGCTTCCAGGAGGTCCCCAGACCTCACAGACCACTGGTGTAAAGGGGCATTTTTTTGGGCCCGGCCGCCCATGGCTCTCCTGGTCCTCATGCGGGGGCTTCACACCACTAGACTAGCCCCATCAGTGACCTCCCCTGGAACATGAACATAGACATGTTACACCTGTATAAGAGAAGATGTGTTGCTTCTAGAACTAATATTGTTGGGGACCCCCCTGGAACACCACCTCAAGGACCCCTGCAGGTCCCTATAGACCACAGATATAACCAGTGCTGTAGGAGCTACAGTGGAGTGGGAGAGCACAAATGGGGCTCTCACTTTAATACCATCTAATGGATAAAAATAATCAAGGATCGAAGACCAATTGATGGAAATAAAATCCATACTTATATGAATATTGTAATAGTTTTAAAGGACTGTATCTATATACCTTCAATAACCCAGCAGGGAGACCCAAATGCCGTGCTGTCTTTACCTTAGAAATGAGTGAAGTGCCCTTTAAATCTTGAATGACAGTCACGGTACCATAAAAAACAGAAGGACCTTAAAAAAGAATTTGGAGGCAGATGAAATGAAGTTCTGAGAGGAGTTTCAGGTTTTAACTTGAATTTTTAGTAGATATAAAGTCAATTTACAGAGGAAAATGTAATGGAATTAAGCTAGTATAATACATCATATAATTTAGAGTAAATAGTCCAATTGTCCGAGTGCTGAATCTTCTTCTTCACAGTATTGTTCCAGGTTTAATACTGCATCTGACGTCATTTGTTGATAAACGTTCATTGGCTGGTAAATAGTTCATATCCGTAATATCAGATGACAAGACCAGGGTTGGCGATCAGCTCTCATTAGTCCAATGCATTGATGATGAGGATGGCGTAGCGACGCAGAATTCATCTTCCTTGGTTCAGTCATTGATGCCGTAGAAGCCGGGAAAGCACAGAGGCTGGTGTTGCTATGGCAACTGAAGATAACTTTCCCTGCACTGTGAACTTTCGACAGAGAGAAACACTCCCTGACTCCCACTCGGCCAAGGCCACACTGATATTGAAGCAGCTGCATGTAAACTAAAATCAAAACAGCACACTATAGTATGGTGAATTTGGGGCTGGCAGACCTCATGGAGCCTTCCCTAAGATATTAAATGGGACAGATGAAAACATATTTTGGCCATAAACATGGATGACATGACATTTTATAGGATAAGATGAACAACCCTGTGTAAACAGGCAGTAGGGTAGGAGTAAAATTATGATATGGGAGATTAAGGGTGACAAAATAAGAATGACATATGGAACACGGTCTGGGCCAAGTTCTATCTGTGCTGACCAACTTGATATGATGTGTAAACAATTAAGATACTAATTTATCTAACACCATCAGTCATTGATTGATACATTGCTTAATTGACAGAACACTTTAACAGTTTGTAGAAAAAGGCACAGTTCACTGCATTGCTTTGCCTGTTGCACATGCGGTATATCTGTAATATCACACAAGCAGAGCCACACCGCCAAACTAAATGCAATGTCATTGCAATAGAGGGTAAATGGTTCATCCTGAGAGCGGTGGCTTTGGAGTCCAGCACAGTTGTTGACTTACTCGATTTTCGACCTCTGGGTGTAACACAAAAAATAAATAAATATAGGCTACAATGCATTGTAAACTAAAATTAAATAATAATAATAAAATACATTGGTGTTACACTAAACACTCTTCGCATCATGCACCTGTAACCCAACATGCACTATTGTAATAGAGCGTCGCAGTCCCGGCCCCTTTCATGACGACGCCTGCAGGCCCAGGAAATGAATCCCAATGCATTTTTCCCATAGACATTTCAAAAAGTATTTATTTAAAGACCTTTAAGCGTCGTACGAAGCCAACTCGAGTCGTGACAACTCATGACAACAAACACAATATTTTGGACCAAACCAATAATTACAAAGAAGAAAAACAACAAAAAAAAGTGTTGTAACCTGCCGTTTGTTTCTACTTTCTAATTCTTTGTTTGGCCCAAAACATTGTGTTTATTGTCATGATTTGTCACGACAAGAGTTGGCTTTGTCCGCGTTGTAAACGTCTTTAAATAAATACTTTCTGAAAAGTCTATGAGGAAAATGAACGGGGATTTCTTTTCCGGGTCTCTCGAGGGGGCGGGATAGTTGTAGTTCACAGCATAGATAAGAAAGGCTATAGATGGCTCGCCCGCAAATATTACATACACACATACTTTTCTTTTTTCCACCTTACTGTTGGTGTTGCTTTGAATGTCTCTCTCTGTCATTCTGTATCTGCAGTTCTTTTTTTCCCGTGCCAAGTTGCCCTACCTTTTTAACTGCTGCACTGCTTTGGTGCCTGAACTTCCCCGTAGTCTTATCTCGTATCTTATTACGCCCATATAATATGTAGCCTTGTCAGCTGGCTCTGAGCTCAATGTACATGAGGTGAAAGTTGAAAACTGCATTCAGAATTTAATCTGAACACCGTTTGGAATAAAGGCCACATGCGGAGGACATAAGCACAATAAAAGTGGCATCGATGCACCTTTGAGTACACTGCACTATATGCACTGTTTGGCTGATATTATTGCCCTGTGTGCAGTGTTGTTGTCGTCGACTAATACTATGACGAAAAATGTCCGTCGACTACCTTTTTTCCCCTGACAAAAACTACATAGAAACTAAATATAAACAAAGCCATGATGACTAAAACTATGACGAAATATAGTCGATTTTGTCAACAAATAAAAACTAGACTAAAATGTTAGGGTGGACACGAGATCTAGTGGACACGAGATCCAGTATAAGTAAAAGACACAAGTCATTTTACACTTGGTTGCATGCTGAAAATAGCCGATCTACAAGCTCACAACGCATCGCGCTGCGACACATTGTGAGCTTGTAGATCTGCTATTTTCAGAAAGTGTAAAATCAGTCATTTTGATTCCATCAAGGCCTGACAAAATACATTTTAGTCAACTAAATCAACTGTAGATTTAGTTTACGTACATACATGTATGTACTTAAACCGTGCATCTAAGTGACAATACAGTGAATCTGAATGGACAGCGAAACATACAGTATTTAGCATGATCATATTCACATTTGTATACTTTTACAGCACAGTGTAATTAAAAAAGGCACAGCGTCCACATCACATCTGATTATCCACGAGCCAAATCTGAATCAATCTTGTACAAGCACTTAAAGGTGTAGTTAAATTTTAAAAAAAATCACACTTTTAGACCATCTCCGTGGTCATCATATGAGCATACCTAACAATGGATGCCAAAAAAATGGGAAAATTCAGATTTTTGTGTGTTTTTATATCAAAAGTCCATACAAATTTTTTTTGTATTACTTCCTGAAAACGAAAACATGCTGCGTGATGACGTGTCGAGGCCCACATTGATAAAAGCCAATAAAAATGAAGCTCACCCGTATCCTCTCCATATGTGCTCATCCGTGCAGCACAGCTGCTATTGATTACAGAAATCCTCCGTTTTTATTCCCATTCCAGATAACATCCAGACAGTGTATTACTCGGTTTCAACTTAATCATCACGCTAAAATATGTATCTGAAAACATTATAGGGTAGAAATAAGCCACATAACAGTAAACTGGTACAACTGGCCGTCTATTTGATTTGTAAACAATGCTGCTGCGTATAGCATAGCAACAGTCCCTAGCGACCGTCCCATCGCCTGAAGGGATGCGACGCTCTGATTGGTTCAGAAACTTCATAGCGGTGTTTCAACTTGAGACCGTCTGAAACTTCAAAATAAAATGTCCACCATTTCCGTTTCACTACGCCTTTAAAAAGAGAAAAGAAAAATAACATTTCACAATAATTGCATTCTTTTTTAAACCTGTGCTCCTCCTGAAAGCTAAATAAACATAAAACATGAACAACAATAAAGCTACCAAATGCGTCAACATCATCACTTCGATATTCGCCACAATACAAGCCAGGTATTGTGGGAAGTACCAGAACACTAGGCTATAATTAAGTATTGTGTACTTTAGGCCTATTATAAATTCACAAAATTTATGAAGACTGGGAGAAATGGATGAATGGCAAAAAGGCCCCACAGGGACACTTGCAGGAAAGTTTTGGTATGACAAGGTCAAATCAATTAAGCAGCAGTAACTGCCTATAAGCTCCCCTATTCTCAATATTAAATCAAAAAGACTGCCTGCTATGTATGTTTATCAATGATCATACCTTTTCATTTTGCACAGGAACTGTAACCAAATAATTGCCCGGTGCAGACCGGTGCAAAAATAAATAACGGCCTACTGCAAATAGCAGCCTAGTTCCTTATAAACGCCGGGGTCCAAATCGATTTTGCATATTAACAGCCCGGGCTACCATTTGGAAAAATGCGGTATACAAACATCGGCATCGGTGACTATCGGTTATCGGCGAGATTGTTTTTTTAAAACATCGGTATCGGCCAAGAATTTCCACATCGGTGCACCCCTACCCACAACATGTAGTCTCTGGTTGAGCACTTCACCACTTTTCAACCTATCTTCATATAATAGGTCCCCACTAATAATCATGATAAAATGGCAGTCTGTGTCTCATAGGAGGGCTGTGGGCAGTTCAGAAACCCGTCCACCAGTGACATCATCATTAGGCAGATTTTTTTTTAAACAAGATTTGTATTTATCGTGAGAACGATGGCTTCCATTTTCGCATTGCAACTTTTCAGGGCTAGAAAGCCTGCAGTTTATATTAGCTTGGACTCCCCATCGATGATGTCACTGGTGGACGGGATTCTGAACTGCCCACAGCCCTCCTATGAGACACAGACTGAGCAGAAAAAAATTGGTGGTATTTTATCATGATTATTAGTTAGGACCTATTATATGAAGTTCGGTTGAAAAGTGGTGAAGTGGTCCTTTAAGGTGAAGTTAACATGCACTCTGGGAAAGTCCTGCATGTATATATACGCTTGCATGTTATGAATTAGAAGCATTTCTTTCTTATGTGGCTGTTCGTAGTTTGGTTTACGTAATAATGTTAAGCCACATTCACCAAGATAAACCCAACATTACAAGAATAAGCTGCTGAAACACTTTAAATGTAATAAGATAAGATTTATTTACAGAAACAATATTAACAGACAAACAATAAAAACATTTATAATTGCATACATGGAAGCAATTGAGATATCAGGGTATTGAAGGACAAAATAATAAAAGAAAACCCACACTAACTAGGAAATTAAAACTCAATTGGTCTACCGAATCAAACAGAAAAACAATAATAGCCTCCCTAACTGACAAAACAAAAACAGGAGAAAAAGTGGAAGCTAAATAAATGGCAGAAAACCCCTTTAAAGCAAATCCTTGCCATTACCGAGACCAATATAACAAGGCACTTGTGCCAACTAGTCAGACACGATGAACTAAACATATTATGGATGCTGCAATGCTAAACAACATTTCAACAATGGCAACAGCTAGCACCAGTTCAACAAACATTGTGGTCTGACAAAGAGGACCGGTTCTGTGGGTTGATATACTGTACATCAGACAAGCAAATGACATTCAGGTGTGGGTGGTGGAGGCAGAGAGTAGCCTGGCTAATAAGCCAGACTCAAATCACACTGTCGTGTGGTATTTGAGTCTGGAGATGCTGTGTATGGATCTTGTTTCCCGGGGGGCGGGTTCAAAAAATTTCTCTTTGACGCAATTGGTCAGAGCTACTGTCAGTCAAAGGTCTCAAGCATTGAACGTCACTGTACCAAAGCCCGCCCATATTGCATACCGTGTCCCGATTGGCCACACCAGTTCTCTGGTGTAGGCAATGGGCGTACAATTGAGCCTCTCCAGACCGTAATCCGCCGGCAGGCAATTTTGTTTTGCCAACGGCTGATTCGGTCTGGCTTATTAGCCAGAGAGAGCTCTGGCAGACCTGAAACCCATGGAAAGAGACAGCTCTCTTCCAAAAATAGGCCAGAGCAAAATCAGTGCAATGGAACAGCCCCTCCCATGAGATCAAACATCGGTTTTAACATTACCCCACCATAGAATGTTCAAACTATAATACAATCATGTGAAATCTGTGAAAATTACACTCTGGACAAAGAAGTATCAGCAAAAACATCAGTCTCTGGTTGAGGAACAAAGTTCAAGTTAAGGTCAAGGTGAATTGTCCTGACAATAACATAAACAAGGCATATTTCCAAAACATATCTTGAATGAATGAGTTTAACGTACAATCCTGCATGTATACTCTTGCATGTTATGTGCATTATAACTTAAGCCTTATTTTCTTTTCTTACAGGCATTTGTTGCATATTGTTCAGAGTTTGTGTCAACGGTCTGAATCTTGATCACAAGCGGCGGAAAAGCGGCGGAAAATAAACTAACAAGCAATTGCTGTATAACTAATGTTCTTTTTAGTCTTTGGAGAAGGCAAGATTCAATTATGTGTTTAATTGTTTGCTGAAACATGAAAGACCATTTCTCATGCAAAACTATTTTGTCACTGTAATGTTGTATGCAACAGGTCCACTGTTCGTAAATCCCAAGTAGAATGTGATGTTTTCATTACCAGAAGGTACTGAAGACACATGAAGAGGGACAATATTGAACTTCTTTTTCTTTGGCCCTTCAAGGTACACGGTTCCATCTTCAGTCCACCCAGACACACTTTTCAAAATCTTAGCAATCTCTGGCATTTTCCATGCTTCACCGCTGTACCATTTCATCCGTTTTTCAGAGACTGAGAGCATCTTCGTAATTGTTTCAATCTTGGTTTTATGGACAATTTTGTCCAATCCACTACCATTGGTCAGAAAGAAATGTGTGTAAGTTCTTCTCTTTCGTGGAGGAATTTCCTTCATCTTTGTCCAATACACTCTGTTCATTTGTTCCACCGCCGTTTGAACAATTCCGTATTTGTTTTCTCTTTCCTGATCTGTGTCATGATCCTCTGGCCAAAACAGCAAGGTTTGCAAGAGAAGTGCACTAGGAAAACACTTCTTTTTCTCAGTCGGGAACTGCTGACTGAGTCCCTGTAGATCTTTTAGGGTAGCTATCTTTTGAGACTGAGGAGATAGGCAATTCAAAGCTAGATTGGTTGCTATGTAATTGCAAAGATCCATTTGTTCAAGCTTGGCCTTCAGTGGGTTCCTTGGGTACAAAGAAAGGATGGACTCAAGTAGTCTAACTGCACCAGTTTCTTTCAGTTTAGCAAAGATGCATGTGATATTGCCTCCTCCCAAGTGATAAACTTGTGATAAAGCTGTGGAAGCGTCTGAGAAGTACTTCCCATACTCTACAGATTTCTCCCCCAACCATGCCAAAGGATATTTTGTCTTCCTCTCTGACCATACAATGGTGTCCTCTTCATCTTCATTGATGTCTTTCTGGAAGAAGCTGAGTTCCTCTGAGATCCATTCCAAGGCTTCCTGCACTGTCTTCTGAAGACTTTTCAAACGATCATGAAAGCGCTCCCAAGGATTTTCAACTATTGCAGGGATGTAGTCTGTAACCAAATATCGCATGTATTCGGAATGACCATTGTGTGCATTGGAAAACACATCCAATGAAGACATAAATTTCAGCAGGCTTAATCCAACCTCAACCTCAGCATAATACCCTGAAGCGTTCATAGTTCCTGGATCTTTAACAGCTGCCTTCTGACTTTCTCTGAAGCACTCCATGGCTTTCAGTGCAGTGTCCACAGCATCTGCTGTATTTTCTGCCGTCTTGGGTACTTTTTCAAGGGCTTTACACTTAGTTTTGAACCATTTGCTGAACACGTGACCTTTTGTGTCTAGTATGTACGAGTTGTTGGGCATCTGCTTGGCTGCATTCTCTGCCCAGTCTTTAGCCGCTTCAAACCTTTCAATGGTATAATGAAGGCGAGCAAGCTGCTGTGCAAAAAATGCATCTTTTTCAAATCTCTGGTATGCTTCCGTGAGTAAAGCAATCGCCTTTTCTGGGTGTTCATTATCACGCACATGCTCTATGAGAAGAGAGAAAAAACTATCCGTTTTATCCCCTTTGCTGATTCTGCAACGCCTTAAGAACAGTGCTCTCAAAAAACCCAAATACTCTTCCTCAAAAAGCACATTCTCACGGAGAAGATCCATTGCCAAACTACTTTGGCTCTTTTGGTCTCCAAGAAGCTGTTGGAGGATTTCTTTGGCAACCTTCTGGTGGATTATTCTGACTGATTCAATGTAAGTCTTCTCGTCGCGTAGGTGTATGAAGATCAGTTTAGCTTGTTCACTGAGAGCTTTCTCAAATGTATGTCGGCGAAACATATCCATGGGGAAGGTTAGTGCAAGCAGAGCTTCACAGTGGGACTGAGAAATGAAAGAGTTTTGGACGTATGTATTAAGCAATGCCACATAGAGAATGAGGCGAGTGACTACAGAGTCAGGATCAATGCCTTGAAGCAAATGTGTCACAAATGCTCTAACATACTTTGAAATAGTTTCATTTTTGAATTCTTCACTCATCAAAACAAATGTCAAGATGAATTCCGGCTGATACTGTCCCTCAAGAATCTTTCGTTTTTTAGCAAACTTCCTCTTCTCTACAGGAGAGAAATGGTGAGTGACAGAAACATTCTGTAATGGAGATTCTTTGCATTTCTTCTCTGGATCATTAGATCGTCTGCAGCTCAACAAAATGAAACAAAGTGTTCCTTGGTGGACTTGTTTGGTATTAATGGCAAACTCTAGTTCATTCTTCAGATCATCAAGATATTCTTTGTCTGAATCTTCAATGAGGAGGAGCACAGGAAGACATTTCTGAAAGTCCCTTTCCTCATACTCTCTTAGCTGAACTGCATGTTGTGTGACAACAGAATAAGGGTATGATGGCTTCACCACAGCACATCTTAGATCTTTCCGGTTGTTCCACAGCAGTTGCCTCGCCACAGTGCTTCCACCACTACCTGGCTGATGGAAGATGTTGAAGATGCTCACAGGATTCTGATCAGTATTTTGTTTCAAGGTATCACTGACAAGTTTAGAAATGTCACGATAAGCATCCCTTTCAATGATCTCTCCAACATATGATCTCTCAGCAAGCCAAATATTCAACCAAGCCACTCTTCCGCCATGGTAGAACTTGCGTTCAATGTTGGCATTTTCTGCTTTGATGAATTCTTCACTCGTCTCATCACAGTGATTGATACTCAGAATTTCAAGAGAATACATCCTTTCTTCTTCGCGTGTTTCAAGAACACATTGCCCATTTACAACCGTGGGCAAACGTGTGGTGGCTTGTGATGTTATTGGTTGGAGTTGCTGCAATGTTCCATCAATGTGGCTCATTTTCATTCCAACAACACTGAAACGGTCCACATCTTTTGCTTCACATAAACACTCGGCAGAGCTTTGCCACTTCTGAAAGTATTCCTCGGATTCAGAGATGCAAATTATGTCATCATGACCTCCCATATTAGCAAAAAACTCATTAAAGGTGTGCAAGAGTGGTTTCTCAACTGGAGATGTGAGAAGGAAAAGCACCTGGAATGGTGCATTTTGCAAGATCTGTTTACAGATCAAGATCACAGATTCCTTCAGGAGAGTCAATTTTGTTTTGTTCCAAGTCATTTCATCACAGGGGCTTTCATTTCCTTTGTAGTCAGTGCGGCCATTACAAAAGATCCAGCTTGTCTGCTCAAACAGATGCAAGTGGCTTTTAAATTCACCGATTGTACCACTTGGTATTCTGTAGTTCTGCATAAAATGCAAATTTGCAGGAATCTACTGCATAGTCCTGACTTATTTGAGTCTGGGTCAAAGTCAAACACACAGAATACGTTCATGTTGAGTAGCCATCCAATGCTGCAAAGATCTTCTGGTTTGAATCGGTTTGTGACAAGTATGTACCATTTCTCTTTTTCAATGAATTTCTTGCCACTGGTAAAAAGCATTGTGAGTTTTCTGCCTAGATCTTGGCGAATACCCGGTGTATGAAAAGACTGACCATCCTCAGCTTCCTTCCTTTGAGCATCCCTATCTCTAACTCTGTGGTAGAAGTCACTTTGATCTTTGTCAATCACCGTCTCAGATTTTGAGCCCACCCTCCGGTAAATTGTACCTTTCTCAAATTTGAATTTTACTTTGTTGTCCTCCTCTTTGAAGTTTGGTAGGCAAACTGAATACACTCTGCCATTGACAATACTTACGGATGGTACAATGTCAACCTCTATTACATAACTTTTCTCACTACTTGTGCGATGAATCACTTCAATGAAGCGAGGTGGACGTATACATTGGCGTACATGCTCACTGTCAGAGAGAGTGAAGCTCCTCTCAATGTGATCTAATGCATCTACATACATGTCTTTTTCTTTCACAGGGACGCCAATGATCTCACCGTGTGTGTACCCTGCATCATCTCTGCTGTCCATCACACCAAAGTGAATTGTGCCATTTGATCTCATATTCATACAGCCAGTACCAAATTTGAGAACCTCTTTGGCAAATTTAGCTTGTATGCTTACACGGTCGAATGTAGCAGCTGTAGCAAAGGACTTGTATTCATGACAAGGATTAATCAGATCAAAAACACCAGACTCAGGCTCCAAAACCCTGTGTTTTACATACGTAAAATCACTGCCATCTTTGTCGAAAGGTCGTGGTTTGCAGTCCTCCTTTGAGGTCAACACACAGACAGAATGTTCCTGACCAGTTTGTTTTTCACCTAGCACACCTTGATCTGTCTCTACAATATATACAGGGTGACCTTCATTTCCCCCTGGAAGACATTGACTGGATTTCTGTTCATTACTCTTAATTCCCTTTTTACTTTTTGGGACACTTAATGTCTTTTGCTGACCTGAGGTGGTGTCAGGGCCTTTAATAAGTTCATCTCTCTCATTGATTAGCAGAAGAGCAGGCCCTGATTTCATACCAATCTCCTTCCTCAGATAGTCCATCTTCAGTTTGAGGAGAACTCGTCCATCAACCTCTTCCTCGTGTAGTTTCTTGACGTACTGTTCTTTGACTCCGACAGTTCTTAGCCAGGAGCTTACCTGAGATTCAGTCCAGTTCTCAGGCTGCTCGGGTTGACCAGCTGTAAGGCAGAGACAAAAGAACAGCATTGGTTGTTCGTTGATACCAGAATATGAACAAATTCCTGTTATTGCACTTTAGATATGCCTGAGTTATCTTACAACAAATTAACGAAAGCTCTGTCCACAGGAAGCTGTCCTCAAAACCCCTTCTCCTCAGTGGCTCCCACTGGAGCAACTGATCTGAATTTGCATATGCATAAAATAACGACGCCTGTTTTTCACTTTCCCAAAATGTAAGCTGTTTATTGGTGTTTTTATATCCGTTTTTATACCCTGCTGTTCGGGCCATGCGACGGCTATGGGACCTAACGTCGCCATGGTTACAGCCCCCAAGCTATGGGACAAATTCAACAAACTGTGCGGGGCCCACACTGGGCACCCACACTGTTGCAAACTTACAAAGGATTGCATTTACACTTCATGGCACAAGCACGGAGATTCAGGTTATTTTAGTGAGTCCGTGTGTCTCTTTTCGCTGCCTGTGGGACCACGACAGCTCAGCAGACGCTGGGCTCCATCTTGTGCCACCCATCCTTATCCCTTATCCCTAAACTAATTTGCCATTTTTTTACTATTTTAAAAAAACATTTTAAAATAGTTCAACTAGCCGATCTACATAAGGATTGATTATGTTGTTTTGTTGGTCTTATTAAAATTCAAATTTAAAAGTGAGAAACTAAATATAATATGTTTCACGGTCTTACATGTATTTGAGTAATGTACTTACCCATCATGGTTCTTCCACTGTCAGTTCACCCAAAGATGTGCTTCTTCACCAAAGGCGTCCTGTGGCACTGAGTGAGTTAAGAGAGAAAAGTACAGTTTAGCCTACTTTTATTCTCTGTTTTTTTACAGCTTCAGATTATTAATACAAGACATGCCATTAAAGTAATACTACAAGTAATACTTTAATTAATTAATTTAATTTGAATTAAAGTAAACTCTATTTTATACTTAAGCAATTAAAAAATAGCAATTTCACGTGTTACAATTTACAATTTACAATTTAGGCATTTAGCAGACGCTCTTAATCCAGAGCGACTTACAATAAGCAAGAACAAAAAGCATGGGAATACATCACATATGTAAAAAGCATTTATCGCGAAACATGCGTAAGCTAAGAACGTGACTAGAACATATCTATATAATGACACTATACATATAAACTATAACTAGAACATATCTATATAATGACACTATACATATAAACTACACATATGCTATACTATGCTGTACATATATACTATGAAGTGCTATGACTACTATACACTATATACTATGAAGTGCTATGACTACATACAATGCACTTATTGTGCTGTCTACATGACATGCTATAAGTCTGTTTCAAATGCTATATAAGTCTAAGAAGTGCTGTCTAAGGGGGGTAGGGTAAGTGCTATGGGCCATGATGGAGTCTGAAAAGGTGGGTTTTCAGACTACGGCGGAAGATCGGGAGTGATGCTGCAGTTCTGATTGCAACGGGAAGTGCATTCCACAGTTTTGGGGCCAGAAGGGAGAAGAGTTTGGGACGTGTGGAGCGTTGTCCCGGCGTTTTTAGTGAGGGTACTTCCAGCTTCCCTGCGTTGGCTGATCTGAGTGCGCGGGAGGGTTTGTAGGGTTCAATCATGCTGGCAAGATATGGGGGAGCCATACCTTTGGTTGCTTTAAATGCCAACATCAGAGTTTTGTATTCTGTGCGGGCAGCGACCGGGAGCCAGTGCAGGGAGCGGAGCAGGGGGGAGACATGTGAGAATTTTGGCTGGTTGAAGACCAAGCGAGCTGCGGCATTTTGGATCAGTTGGAGAGGCTTCAGTGCACATGCCGGTAAGCCAGTAAGGAGAGAGTTACAATAGTCAAGTTTTGACAGGACTGTTGTCTGGATTAGGAGCTGGGATGATTCCTGGGTGAGGAACGGTCTAATTCGTCGTATGTTATAGAGTGTGAACCTACAGGATCGAGTGACAGCTGTGATGTGAGTTTTGAACGAGAGCTGACTGTCCAGGACAACACCAAGGTTCCTGGCTGTTGGGACAGACGTTACCAGGGCGTTGTCTACGGAAATAGTTAGCTCCCGCATCGGGCAGGACTTAGCTGGGAAGAAGAGAAGCTCAGTCTTGTCTGGGTTCAGCTTGAGGTGGTTGGAGGACATCCACTGTGAGATGTTACGAGGCGACATGTTGTGAGCTTGTAGATCTGCTATTTTTGTAAAATGTCAGTATGGCTGACTTTTCGGGTAGTAAGGCTGGAAGGCTCTTGTGTGCCCTGCAGTCTTCCTGGTGCCCTCTCTTCTCCAGCCCTAAGTGCCCACTCTTCCAGGCGCACACATTTCCCTAGAGCCCACTATTCCTAGTACCCAGTTATCCTGGTATCCCGGATTTCTCTAGTGCCCACTCTTCTCTACCCCCCTAGTGCCCACTCTTCTCTACCCCTAGTGCCCACTCTTCTCTACCCCTAGTACCCACTCTTCTCTACCCCTAGTGCCCACTCTTCTCTACCCCTAGTGCCCACTCTTCTCTACCCCTAGTGCCCACTCTTCTCTACCCCTAGTACCCACTCTTCTCTACCTCTAGTGCCCACTCTTCTCTACCCCTAGTGCCTTCTCTACCCCTAGTGCCCACTCTTCTCTACCCCCCTAGTGCCCACTCTTCTCTACCCCTAGTGCCCACTCTTCTCTACCCCTAGTGCCTTCTCTACCCCTAGTGCCCACTCTTCTCTACCCCTAGTGCCTTCTCTACCCCTAGTGCCCACTCTTCTCTACCCCCCTAGTGCCCACTCTTCTCTACCCCTAGTGCCTTCTCTACCCCTAGTGCCCACTCTTCTCTACCCCTAGTGCCTTCTCTACCCCTAGTGCCCACTCTTCTCTACCCCTAGTGCCTTCTCTACCCCTAGTGCCCACTCTTCTCTACCCCTAGTGCCTTCTCTACCCCTAGTGCCCACTCTTCTCTACCCCTAGTGCCCACTCTTCTCTACCCCTAGTGCCCACTCTTCTCTACCCCCCTAGTGCCCACTCTTCTCTACCCCTAGTGCCCACTCTTCTCTACCCCCCTAGTGCCCACTCTTCTCTACCCCTAGTGCCCACTCTTCTCTACCCCCCTAGTGCCCACTCTTCTCTACCCCTAGTGCCCACTCTTCTCTACCCCTAGTGCCCACTCTTCTCTACCCCTAGTGCCCACTCTTCTCTACCCCCCTAGTGCCCACTCTTCTCTACCCCTAGTACCAACTCTTCTCTAGCCCTAGTGCCCACTCTTCTCTACCCCTAGTGCCCACTCTTCTCTACCCCTAGTGCCCACTCTTCTCTACCCCTAGTGCCCACTATTCTCTACCCCCTAGTACCCACTCTTCTCTACCCCTAGTGCCCACTCTTCTCTACCCCTAGTACCCACTCTTCTCTACCCCTAGTGCCCACTCTTCTCTACCTCTAGTGCCCACTCTTCTCTACCCCTAGTGCCCACTCTTCTCTACCCCTACTGCCCACTCTTCTCTACCCCTAGTACCCACTCTTCTCTACCCCTGGTGCCCACTCTTCTCTACCCCTAGTACCCACTCTTCTCTACCCCTAGTGCCCACTCTTCTCTACCCCTAGTACCCACTCTTCTCTACCCCTAGTACCCACTCTTCTCTACCCCTAGTACCCACTCTTCTCTACCCCTAGTGCCCACTCTTCTCTACCCCTAGTACCCACTCTTCTCTACCCCTAGTGCCCACTCTTCTCTACCCCTAGTACCCACTCTTCCAGGTGCCCACTGGAAGAGTGGGCACCACTCCAAGGACAAAGGACAAAGTCCAAGGACAAGGTTTCCCGCGTATATACAATCTCTACGGTAATGCTAGGCCATGGCAATACCTGTGCTGAAAATATGTGAGCCTTGAACATGATTATTACTAAAGGTGGCCTTACACTAGCCGATAATCGGGCATTTGTTGACGCTCGGGGGGTGCCCGACTCAATCGATCTGCTCGGGGCTGCGCTCAAAGCGTGATCGGCCCGATCAACATCAAGAATGTTTGATATTTGCTCTGCCCCGCTCCGATTATCCTGTAGTGTGTGGTGCTATCAGATTTCAGATTTTAAAAAATTGGCTAGTGTAAGGCCACCTTCAGTTTGTATTTGCATTGATTGTCCAATGATTCTAATCCACTAGGTTGTATATACAGTATCAATCACATCCATGACCAAACCAATGCATATATTTAAACGTGATTGCATAATTCAATTCATTTACTGACGCAGATTATGCTTTGTGTGTGTGTGTGTGTGTGTGCGTGTGTGTGTGTGTGTGTGTGTGTGTGTGTGTGTGTGTGTGTGTGTGCGTGCGCGCACTGAAAGCAGCAAATCAGAGACGGCCAAGGGCCGGTCTTGGCAGTTTCCCCTAGTGCCCACTGCCCAGAATGTTTTGGTGCCCACCTATCCTGTTGATTGATTGATTTATTGATTGAATTTTTTATTTCACAGTATGCAGAAGGGTCAATACAAAACACACAGACTTTATTTACGGGGGCCAATTTGGAATTGCAGCCCCATTGTAGGTGCGCTTTGAGATCGGGTTTGAAGGAGTCAAGGGATTCACTGTTGGTTTCGGGCGTTCCACATTTTGGTGCGGCATAGGAGCCAAGTGAATTGAATCCCTTGTTTGAGCCGAATCTGCGTTGCACATGGTTTGTTGAACTCCCTCTGGTGTTGTGGGTGTGGACTTCATTGACATTAAGTTTGTTACCGCCCAACAGCCCATGCACAAACACACAGCCAATCTCTAGCTCGAGAGGCCCACAAAAGACACACAAAGATCAGTTTGCGGTGGTGTGAGTCACTTAAAATAGGTCAGAGTGGAACTGGAATGAATGGAAAATAAATAACGCTAAGGAGTGATGTTTGAAGTGTGATAGTATAATGCAATATGGATTTAAAAATATAATAAAGAAACATAGAAGACAAACATGTTGAGAGTGAAGATGTGAGGGGTTTATCCTTTTAGTTTAGGATATGTACACATCACCAATATTATGTTGATATGCATTCTTGTCAACCAATCAGTCAGCCAGTCAATCAATAAATCAATCAATCAACGTCGTGAAGTATTTCATCAATCTATTTTTCCCCACAGTGGTTATTTACTGCGTGTAACTGTGTATATAGCTACATCATCTATCTACTTAACTTACCCATTATTCTGTCACTGTCCAGTTCACCCAAAGATGTAGGCTACCAGCTCTTCACTGCAGCTTGACGCATCTAATGCAAGAGAAATGCACTGTTACTTTTATTGTTACTACACAAAATTAATAACAGATATATGTTCATGCAATCTTGTCAAGAACATCAATCAATCAATAAGTAGCCTATTCAATCAAATCAATATATTTCCCTACACAATATAAACTGATTGTTGATTGTGTGTAACTGTGTATTGCATTGATGTTTGAGTATTACATGTTTGATTGGTTTACTCAAACTGCGGGCGCACACACACACACACACACACACACACACACAGGAGACCGCATTCTCCAGAGCTACTACCCTGTTGTTGCATCCCTTTCCCCTGCGATTATGCCTACCCAAATTTGTAATAAAATGTTGAATTCCTAAAACATTAACCATCGGAGTCTCCCAGTTTATTCTACAGTTTCAGTTATGTTGGTCTTTAACGCATTAGAGCTATATGGACCAGAGCTAGTTGGTCTTATACAAATTCAAACTTAAAATTGAGAACATAGGCTATAGGGCGCGTTCGGAAATACCGTGCGCACTCGCCAATATTAGTTTGCATAATAATTGCATTGTAGTGCGCTCAGTGCGCAATTTCCAAACGCGCCCGATTAAGATGTTTCATATACGGTTTTACATGTATTTGTAATGTATGCCTATATCACGGTTCTTCCACTGGTTATGTTCACCCAAAGATGTGCCTCTTTATAGCTTGATAATGGTTAATAATTCATCTAAGAGATAAGTCAGAAAGAAGCGCACTTATGTTAGCCTGCATATTGAATTCCTGTAGGCTAGTGTAGCCTATAAAGTGATATACATTCTAAAACGCAAATACTATCACACGGGCAGTTTTATAATAGGATATATGCTGCGCTGCCCTGCAATGTCTGATATCATCATATAGGCCTAGGCTAGTATTTATAACAGACTTTAACTTTTCATTTATCATTTACATTATGTCCCAATAAAAGTTGTAGGCTATTCATATAAGTTGTAATCGTTTTTTGTATCCTACCTTGAATCAACACATTGCAAATTTGCAGGGTTTCCTTCTTCTTCACAATCTTCAGTTCTCCGTTATTAAACTGAACAATACAAAACACATCAGAACGATTCTCCGTCCGCATGTACTCCGCAGACTCGACACAACCGTTTAACTGCGACACGAGCTGAGATTATTATATACGCTCGGTAGCTTTCGTTTACCAGAAAAGGGCGACGCTATAACCTCGCCTCACCAGGCTTTCCACCTCGGAGGAAAAGGGCGACGCAACAGGCAACATGATCGCTTCTGACCAACAAAAAAACGTAGGGCCTACTGGGGGAGGCAAACTGGAGACGGAAGTTTGATGGAATGCAGTTATATATAACTCTATGGATGAGAGCCATCCAGAGACAAGCATGAGTAAACCAGATGCACTGTGACGTTTGTCAAATGATTGTTTCATTAAAATGACTCTTGAAAGTTTTCAGATTAGTTTTTTGTATCTCAAGTAAACAACAATTAAGTAGCATAGTAAATTCAAGAAGCATGGATTAAATATTTATTGTATATTTTGTTATTTTTATTTTGTGACAGGTTGTGAGGTTGTAGATCGGCTGCCTATTTGTTGTGTGTGGGACATGTTTCTGTACACAGGAAATTTTACTCAATTTGAGTAAAATTTTACTCCCAAAAAGATAGTATTTGGTCCCAGTCCAAATAGAGTAAAATTTACTCTGGTCACAGAGTTAGATTTTCAGAGTTATTTATACTCTATTTAGAGTTTACATTTAACTCCACAATATGACATTTTACTCCATTTAGCATAAGTAGGAAACAACTCCAACACCATTTTACTCTGTATGAGAGTAGTAATTCCTCAATATAGAGCTGTATTTTAATCAATACAGAGTAATATTTCACTCAATATAGAGCTGTATTTTACCCAATACAGAGTAATATTTCACTCAATATAGAGCTGTATTTTAATCAATACAGAGTAATATTTCACTCAATATAGAGCTATATTTCTCTCAATATAGAGCTGTATTTTAATCAATACAGAGTAATATTTCACTCAATACAGAGCTGTATTTTAATCAATACAGAGTTATATTTCACTCAATATAGAGCTGTATTTTACCCAATAGAGTAATATTTCACTCAATATAGAGCTGTATTTTACCCAATACAGAGTAATATTTCACTCAATACAGAGCTGTATTTTAATCAATACAGAGTAATATTTCACTCAATACAGAGCTGTATTTTAATCAATACAGAGTTATATTTCACTCAATATAGAATCAGATTTCACTCAATATAGATTAAATTAACTCATTAATAAAATAAAAAAGGTCAATCAGAAATTAGTATTCAACATTGCAATTTTATTTTTCTTACACATGTGCAAATTAATAACTGAACACTTGATACAACCACATACAATACTGTTCCATTAGAACTTGAAAAATAAAATACAATAAAACATTTTGGCCTTTAAAGTGACAGCAGCATCTGTATAAAACTTTGGCCTCTGTAAAGTGACAGCAGCATCTTTTCACACAGATGTATAGTTACACATACATATAGTTAACCCAAAAAATTACTTTATATCATGGATTGAATTCATGGAGATGTTTGTCGCATTACTGAGCCAATAACTGGATGACCGGTGGAGTCTCCAGGAGACTCAACCGATAGGAGACCTCAATAGTTCAAAATCTGTGCAGCATCTGAGACCTCATCTCTTTAACCCTGAGATTCACCTGGTTTGCAAGAAGTTGTAAACATTGGCCAGATCCCTGGACAAAATTAGCTTTGAATCACAATTAAGTATTTGTGAAGTCTCTTACTCCACCGGTCATTACATTATTGGCTCAAGAATGTGTGAGAGAAAACAATATGTAACAGTTGGATCAAAGATGACGGCCTATTAAAGACATGGATCAATAGATGATCGATAGAACAAAATAGACATGGTGGCATTTGGCCCTCCAGGGAGAAAAAATAAAGAAAACCAAGAAACAGCAGAGTTCTGAATGGCCTGTGCGTGCGGGGCTGCGGGCGGCTGTGTGTGTATGTGTTTGAGTATTTATCATTAATGGAAAACTGCAATAATGAATTAAGAGTACATAAGACAGCAGTAAATGAGCTCATCCAGACACACCGTTTGTAGTGCAAATGTGAACAGCAGTAACCTGTCCTCTTTAAGAACAACATGGTGGATTTTGTGAAAAACTGGCATCTCACTAAGGACTTTAAGACAAACAACTAAACCTGGACGATACATATTTCCATGGTGTTTGGCCCATCTAACATCTAACACCTTAGTGTCAATTGGTACCTGAAGAGTCTCTGCTATCTCACGGCCCCTGTCCATCACATTTAAAGCTACCATTTTACTTGGACCAAACACCAGTCTGTTGGGGTCAAATGTCTGCCAACTGTATGCTACTTGACTTTGGTGTTTCTTTGCCAATGTTTTAGTTACATTTTTGAAGCTTTTTAGTTGTTTTTTAAAGAAATTATGTTTCGCTAGCGCATGCACCAAATATGCAAAAGTGGTCCAATTTTACGAATACATGTTGGATAATGCACCATAAAATGATGCTTTGGAAGTAGCCTCTTGTTGGGAAACAAGTGCTTGAATAACCCATGATGCTCTGCAATCAAATGTTTCAAATAAATAGTAATGCCAGTTGATAACCTGGGAGAAAATACAATATCTGCTATTTGAAGCAACAGCAGAAGCAAATACCAGTGTTGATCATTTGGACAAACCAAGTCTCCAAAGATAAGTGGTAAATTGCGAAGCAAGCACCAGGATTGGATTGCATTTAAACCCAAGTAATTCGAGTCCGCTACTAACTTCAATGCAGGTGGCTTGTTGTTTTGTTCCATGTAACCATAGTTAAAGCTCTTAATTCTCCGGTCCTCTTTCTCAGCAAGACAAAAGCGGCAACAATATCTGGCACTGAATGATTCTACGAAACCAAACAAACCGTGAAGACCAAGGTTGTCACCAGTAACTTGGACAATAGTTCCATACACATTTTGATCATACAATGGGACCCGAATTCCATTCGTCTCCAGTTCTTTAATGTCTTGCACAATTGGATCAAGTATTTTAGAAAAGCCATATGTTTTAATGTCTTGGGCATGGAATAAAGCGACCAAATTAATATTGAGCAGAATAGAGTTGTGCTTTGGAGAAAAATTACGCAAGGTGAAATAGATTGCTCCTATTTTATGTATTCCCTTTTTACTCCCCAATGGATTGGCGCATTCAAAATCATCATAGAAAATTTGCAACTGAATTGCATGCTTCTGTTTTGAAAATAAAGGATGACTCTTGAAAAGATCTCCATCACACAAGTCATGCAGACCTTCTCTTGAACTGGAATCAGTCTGCAGCATCTCTTTTATATTAGGGTGTTTGTAAATGAAGTCTAATGTTTTCAAAATTGGGATATAAACAAATTTATCGGTAACAACAGCTGGATCATAAGTTCCAGTAGTCCGATTGCGCCTACTGGCGCACGCGCGCGCGCACACACACGCGCGCGCGCGCGCGCGCGCGCGCGCACACACACGCGCGCGCACACACGCACACACGCGCGCACATGCACGCGCACGCGCGCACGCACATGCACGCGCACGCACATGCGTGCGCGCGTGCATGTGCGTGCGCGCGTGCGCGTGCGTGCGCGCGTGTGTGCGCGCGCGTGCGCCAGTAGGCGCAATCGGACTACTGGAACTTATGATCCAGCTGTTGTTATTTTCAAAATGGCCGTATCCGCGAAACGGGCTGAAAAATCGTTAAAATGTGCCTCAAATCTTTCAGAAGATTGTCATGATTTAGAAAACATTTTTTTTAAATTTCGACGTCAGGCCTGAATGGGTTAACCCCCACGAGGGCCCCTGGGCCGATCATTTTTTAGAGTCCCCCCATAGTGCTCCTTTCACAATCAACGGCCAACGAAGAGCCCCAGGAGCCCTTCTCAGGGCCTCAAACGCGGTACTACGCGGTCCAGTTTCCCCGAAGACCCCCTGAGAGTCAAGGGCCCTGTGTGTTATGCGTTATTAGCAGGTAGAGTGTCTTTGCCAGCAGGAACACAGGTTTCTTATCACACAGAGAATATATGTGACAAAATTTGACTGAGGGACTGCCATTGGATTTCTTTGAATTTTCGTTTTTTCATGTCATATGACAGCAGAATATCATAGCTTGTTCAGTTTGACCCACCAGTTTTGGAGATATGGCTTATTGCGAACGCAGTGAGCATTTACTATGAGACCCAGCAGATCACGTCTGTGTGTGTGTCTGTCTGTGTGTCACGCTGTAACACCACCCGCCCACCACCAGAGGGCGCAGCTGTATCACACACAAAAACACACACACATGCACGCACACACACACACACACACGCACGCACGCACGCACGCACGCACGCACGCACGCACGCACACACACACAAAAAACTTAACTTAAAAAAAAACTTAACTTAAAAAAAAACTTAACTTAAAAAAAAAACTTAAAAAGGAAAAACGCACACAAAAAACTTAACTTAAAAAAAAACTTAACTTAAAAAAAAACTTAACTTAAAAAAAAAACTTAAAAAGGAAAAACGCACACACAAAAAACTTAACTTAAAAAAAAAACTTAAAAAGGAAAAACGCACACACAAAAAACTTAACTTAAAAAAAAACTTAACTTAAAAAAAAACTTAACTTAAAAAAAAAACTTAAAAAGGAAAAACGCACACAAAAAACTTAACTTAAAAAAAAACTTAACTTAAAAAAAAACTTAACTTAAAAAAAAAACTTAAAAAGGAAAAACGCACACACAAAAAACTTAACTTAAAAAAAAACTTAACTTAAAAAAAAAACTTAAAAAGGAAAAACGCACACACAAAAAACTTAACTTAAAAAAAAACTTAACTTAAAAAAAAAAACTTAAAGGAAAAACGCACACACAAAAAACTTAACTTAAAAAAAAACTTCACTTAAAAAAAACTTAAAGAAAAAACTTTTTTAAAAAAAACCTAAAAAAGAAACACGCACGCACGCACACATACACACACACACTAAAAAAATAACTTGAAAAAACATTTAATTTAAAAAAACTTAACTTAAAAAAAACCTTAAAAAGTACGTAATTTATTCTAATTGTTGTTATTGCAATTTACGAGCTGCGTTCGCTTCCCGCGTTTGCGCGTCTTACTTGTAGAGTAATGTCTTGCAGAAAACAGCGAGTTGAGAAAACAGGCTTGAAAGGTTCACTTCTGTGGTCTCTAACATTACACCTAGCTACATGTTTGGGCATTTATTTCATATTTACATGTCGATTTCATCTCTGACACTTATTTCAGACATGCTCTAGTATGTGAAGAGTCTGCCTGTGTTATAACCTCATTTTGGGGAAAAAAAAGTTTTTCTCCTCTGGTGAAAAGCTGGAATTTGCGCGATGGCAGTCTCTCAGTCAAATCTGGTCACATATGTTTGACTCGGCGTACTTTGACCATATCGCCAAATAAGTCTCTTAGATGTGCCAACGAGACAACTTCACAAGTCACAACCAAATGACAATGTATACAGTATTAACCACCAGCTCTGGCCTTGCGGTTAGAGTGTCGGCCCTGAGTCGTGTGTGTGTGTGTCTGTGTGTGTGGTCACAACCACTTTGGCCTGCAGGGCCTATTGTCTGCAGGTGTACTCCCGTCTCCCCTGTGTGCCCACAGATCCTGTAGGCTTGGCCAAGCCTTTTAAGTTTTAACAGTGGCTCCCAGACTCCCAGCCATTCAATGATCTCTCTCTCTCTCTCTCCGTTTCTCTCCCCAGCTGACAGCACATTTTAGTTTGCTTCTCTTTAGTTCCCTTCACACTACATTGATGCTCAGACATCCACATCGCTGACATCACTGATCTTACCGACTTGCACACCTCACACCTTTTGTATGCTTCATTTAGTTATTTCTCGAAATAAAATGATTCGTAGCTTCTGCACCACCGCTGTGTCCTCCCATAAGTCCGACATCCCGTTTGTCCGAACTATACGTGGCCGGTTAAGACTGATGTGTGGCCTGTTAAGACTGAGGTTAGGGTTATTGACCTACGTGGTCGCGGTTAAGACTGATGTTAGGGTTAGGGATAGTGTTGGGAGGTCGGAACAATGACATGTTACCAACATTTTTGTATCCTTTATTTACCCAGGGAAGTAGCTGAGCACAGGTGCTCATTTTCAGCATCGCCCTGCAAAAAGAAATAAATTGCATTGTGCTGCTTATACATACCGTAAACAAATACAGGTACAGAACACTGTTAAGTCCTTAACCCTAACCTCACATAAACTATGCCTAAACCTAACCTCAAAATTAGCCTGGGTTCCAGCCTGAATCATCTGTGAATCTGTTACGTCACTCGTAGCGAGTGACAACATTCACGGAACGCAGCGATTCAGGCTGGAACCCAGGCAACCTCAAAACCACACCCAAGAGGGAATCGTGCCATAACCCAGCCCATGGCAATACCAATGACAAATTGGTAACATGTCGCGGTTCCCTCTTGGGTGTGGTTTTGAGGTTAAGTTTAGGCATAGTTTTTGTTTAAGGTTAGGTTTCTGGGTTAAGTGTTCAGACTAAATTATTAAGGTTGTTGATATTTAGTCGACTACCAAAAGTTGAATATTTCATGCATTGTGATGTCAGTTGATGCTGCAGTGCTTGACGTTGCATCAAATAAACACTAGGTGCTGCTGCTCAACTATTTATATTGGACATGAGACTTGCAGTGATTATGCTTTGCATGCATTGCATCAATATCTTTACACTCTTAATATGCCTCCATGTTCTAGTTTCTTACAGCCATGATAATGTTGCACTATAGTGTCCACTCAGTCCCTGACTATTTTAATAACTAGATGCTTTCTTCAAAATTAGATTGGTAGAGGTAAACTGGTAGAGGTTGCATCCTCGTTCCACTGCAATTGTGCTCGCTTTATTTATGGACAAAAATAATTTCAGTGTAAAATAACTAAATAAGTGTTCAATGTTCAGGGTAAAATAAAAATGATGGTCTCACAGCCATAATTTCAGACTGATTCTGTAATTTAGCATCACATAAAAAAATTAGAGAGAATCTCTGTCATATGCTAAAAATATATAATATTAACAAACTAAATCCTGCCCTCCAGAAAGAGGATGGATAAATAAATAGAGTTAGAATAGAATAGAGTTTGGACATTTGTTTTTATTATCATTAATCGAAATAGACATACAATGTACTCTGCACACTAAAGGCGTATGTTAATTTAACAATTTGTAACACTGTACAAGCAAACGGGCCACAAGGGTCCATTTGGTTACACCCTCTCCTAGAGCCAGACCAAAACACACCATGAGAAATTAGCATGTAATGCACAAAAAAGGAAGAGGGGAAAATAGACAATCAAACTAGGACATAATATAGGCCTAAATAGCATATAGATAATCAAGTCAATCATTAGCGCCAACGTTGTCAGTACAACAAAAAACTAGAATATTAAAAAAAAAAAAAAAAAAATAGAATCATAAAACCCATCTGGAGTCGAAAGGAGTTGGACAGTACTTAATTCAAATTAAATTCACTTTTGAATAAGCCTAAACAAAAAACAAAACAAAACAAGCTAACAAGGATTAAACAAAGGATTGCGCATTGTGCACCATAAGTTTCAATAAGAGACAGCGCCAGTATGAAAATAATAATAATAATGATAATAATAATGTATTGCGCACAAGGCGTTTTTCCTACATTAATGCTCCCATCCTCCTTATCCATAAATGGAAGGCAAATAAATTCAAAAGTCAAACAGAGCAAGGGAGGAGAGGGAAATAAAGGGCAGATATTCTCTGTGGTTCTGTGGAGAATATCCGTAATGCCACGGTTCAGTTGAATGAATAAATCATAAGGCATAACAAGCCAGTCATCAGTTCATAAACCAGTCGGTCATATTGATTAAATTAAGTTAATCGATAGGGTGAAACTCCCTGGTATGCCACTATGGCTCTGCTGTCAGCCAACTTCCAAACAAGGTTATAATAGTTCATTTTGAATATTGTTTCCCCGAATTCATTTAGTTAGTTAGTTTTAGTTCTTTATATTTCAAATCAATACATGCATAACATCCCTAAAACCTTTTAAATGAACCTAAAGCGTTATTCATAGTCTGGATTTTCGGTGGTGAGGTGACCACAAGTCCACAACATGACGTCACGAGCCGCGGTGAAGAGCAAACCACCGCCACCGCCCCAGCCCTTCTCTCTGTTTTTACTCACTACCGCTCAACGTTATTTCAGCTCCGGTGGTCACCTCACCACCGGAGCGGTGGTCACCTCACCACCGAAAATCCAGACTATGAATGAGCCTTAAGGGAATTTTGTCTATAATTTCAGTTTGTTGTTTCCAACAGGCCAAAGACATTTTAACTAATTGTCATAAACCCAGAGTACTTTTTAGCACAATTAATTCTTTCTTAAACCCACCCCAAGCTGACCTCTCTGAGCCCTCCCCAGAGACCTCTGAAGCCTTTTTGCACTTTTTTGTAAATAAAATCACTACAATTAGAGCCCATATTACTCCCCCTTCGTTTGACCAGTCCATACATTTTACTTCCACTGCCACTTTTACTCACTTTGAAGCCGCCTCCCTTCCCTCCCTTGCGACCATCGTTTCGTTTTTTTTGATACCGGAAGGTTCCCAGTTCGAATCAGCCGTCCGACACGTTAAAATTACCACCGCTGAAATGCCCTTGAACAAGGCATCAACCACTACGATGAAATGTGTTCTATGAGCAGGGCCTGGCTGGAAACAAGTTCTTGAGCTTAGCCCAGATACCCTGGGTAAATATAGATTTCATTTCATTTCATTTCATTTCTAAATTAAAACCCTCATCCTGTCCCACTTAAAGAGGTGTGGGACACTGTTGGACCCAACATCCAGCATATTTTAAACAGCAGCTTAGTTTCTGGTATTGTACCAACATATTTTAAACAGGCAGTAGTGCAACCTTTAATTAAAAAACCAAACCTAGATACCACAATTCTCTCCAATTTTAGACCCATTTCTAAACTCCCTTTCATTTCAAAGATTCTAGAGAAAGTCGTACTTTTACAAATCCAGGATTTTATTGATAGAAACGGTATTTTTGAGAGGTTCCAGTCCGGTTTTAAACCACTTCATAGCACTGAGTCAGCACTTTTAAGAGTTTTTAATTATCTTTTAATAACTACAGATTCTGGCAATTTTGCGGTTTTATTGCTTTTAGATCTTACGGCCGCTTTTGACACGATTGACCACACTATCCTAATTTCACGTCTTGAGCACTGGGTGGGTATAAAGGGCACAGCACTGGATTGGTTTAGGTCGTATGTCACTGGGAGAAGCTTCACCATCAGCACCGGTGGGTTAATGTCATCTTCTGCCCCCCTCCCCTATGGGGTGCCCCAGGGCTCAATCCTTGGGCCCATTCTTTTTGCACTTTATTTACTCCCCTAGGGTCAATTTTACGCAAACATGGCATGTCCTTCCATTTTTATGCAGACGACTCCCAAATCTACCTCCCCATCAAGCGAGACAGTACCACCCCTCCAAGCCAACTCCTGGAATGTCTGGATGACATTAAAGCCTGGATGGCTTTACATTTTTTAAATTTGAATGAGAGCAAAACAGAGATTATAATTTTTAAACCCAGTCTTGCTGCAAATATGTCCGAAGTGGACCTCGGCCCCCTGGCACAATATATTAAACCCACCGTAACCAACCTTGGTGTAAGAATGGACAGTGACTTTTTAATGGATAAACAGGTGAATTTAGTTTTAAAATCATTTTTTTTCCAGCTCAGGATTTTATCTAAGGTGAAGCCTTTTTTAACTTTTTTAGATTTTGAAAAAGTCATACATGCTTTTATCACTACCCGCCTGGATTACTGCAATGCACTTTATGTTGGGGCTAGCAAGGGCTGCATTTATAGATTGCAACTAGTGCAAAATGCTGCTGCACGCCTTCTGACAGGCACAAGAAGGCGTGACCACATTTCCCCCATTTTAGGATCAAGTTTAAGATTTTATTGTTTGTTTTTAAATCCCTTAATGGGCTAGCACCTCCTTATATTTCAGATCTTTTAAAATTGTATGTCCCAGAAAAATCATTGAGATCAGCAAACAAGCTTCTGCTGGAGGTCCCAAAGGCAAAACTGAGACTTAGGGGAGATCGTGCCTTTTCGGTAGCTGCCCCTAAACTGTGGAATGAACTCCCCCTCTTAGTAAAACTGTCCCCCTCTATCCATATTTTTAAATCCCGTCTTAAAACACTTTTTTATTCCCAAGCTTTTACCCCAGAGTGAGTTATTTTTAATGTATTTTTAATTTTATTTAATTTAATTTTTATCTTTTGTTTTGTTTGTTTGGTTTTTCTCCACCCTGTATATTTGTATCTCTATAATATGTTTTTGACGATTTTGTGCACTTTTATTTGTTATGTAAAGCACTTTGGTCAACTCTGTTGTTTTTAAATGTGCTCTATAAATAAAGTTGGATTGGATTGGATTGGATTGGATGTTTTGCACGTCCGTCCTTCCATCTGTGTTTAGTGTCACAGTGTGTACAGCTAATCTGTACAAATCTTTATAAGTCTGTTATAGCGCGACCATGAGGCAGATTTTCACATTGTTACCTACAACTGTGTCGCGAATCTGCCGTGCAAAAGATTATTGCTCTCGAGTCTCTGCATATGGCCATGACCTGCTGGTGACCTGGAGGAATACTTATTGTAGTTTTAGTTTGTTTTGCTTTGTAAACACTGTTTCAGTTATTGTTTTTTATTTTAAATTATTATTATTCTAGTTTTTCAGTAAACAAAAAACAATATATTTTTTAATTTGTTTTTAGTTTCAGTTATTTCGCTTTTTTTGTATGCATTCTCACGTGTTTTTTCAGATGACCATTTTGACTAAAGCTTTTGTTACAAACTGTACAAACAAATGGCTTTTCTCCTGTATGAATCCTCATGTGTGATTTCAGGTAATAATTGTTTTTAAAGTTTTTGTTACAAACTGTACAAACAAATGGCTTTTCGCCTGTATGAAACATCATGTGTCTTTTCAGAGATACTTTGTGTTTAAAGCTTTTGTTACAAACTGTACAAACAAATGGTGTTTCGCCTGCATGAAACATCATATGTTTTTTCAGAGAATCTTTATGTTTATAGCTTGTGTTACAAACTGTACAAGCAAATGGCTTTTCACGTGTATGAATCCTCATGTGTGATTTTAGATTTGTTTTTTGGATAAAGCTTTTGTTACAAACTGTACATACAAAGGGCTTTTCTCCTGTATGAATCATCATGTGTGTTTGCAGATCGTGATTTCGCCTAAAGCTTTTGTTACAAACTGTACAAACAAAGGGCGTTTCGCCAGTATGAATTATCATGTGTGTTTTCAGGTAAACATTTTGTGTAAAGTTTTTGTTACAAACTGTACAAACAAATGGCTTTTCTCCTGTATGAATCCTCATGTGTGATTTTAGATTTGTTTTTTGGATAAAGCTTTTGTTACAAACTGTACATACAAAGGGCTTTTCTCCTGTATGAATCATCATGTGTGTTTGCAGATCGTGATTTCGCCTAAAGCTTTTGTTACAAACTGTACAAACAAAGGGCGTTTCGCCAGTATGAATTATCATGTGTGATTTCAGGTAATAATTGTTTTTAAAGCTTTTGTTACAAACTGTACAAACAAATGGCTTTTTGCCTGTATGAATAACCACGTGTTCTGCCAGAACACTCATGCCACCACAGACTATACCACACTCTGTACCACCTCTCATGTATGGCTTTTGTTTAAATGATTTCAGATTCTGGGACAGGTTGCTATAAGACAATTTGTGTCCTTCCACAGGTTGGGTCTTGCATGATTCCAGTGTGTCCAAAACAGACTCATCATCCGTGGTCTCCCAGTCATCACTGTTATAAGCATAAGAACCGTGTAAAGACAGGAGCTGCTCATCACTAGTTGGTTGTGATGTTCCACAGTCCTCTACATCAGCTTGTGTTTCCATGTGTTCAGTTGAGGTGCTGGCTAGAGGCTCCGTCTTACTGTTTCCATCGTCATCTTCACTTTTCACTGCTAGTAATGTCAACGATAATCCCGCAGCGTCCTCTGGTTTTAGAAGTACTTCTGACTCAATCTGTGGACTTTCTATTTTCACCTGGACCAGACTGGAGTTGCTCTCCTCCTGTTCATATTTAATCTGTGGAGGTTCTATGTTCACCTGGACCAGTATGGAGATATTCTCCTCAGCTTCATCTTTAATCTGTGGAGGTTCTATTTTCACCTGGACCAGTATGAAGTTGCTCTCCTCCTGTTCATCTTTAATCTGTGGAGGTTCTATTTTTACCTGGATCAGACTGGAGCTGCTCTCCTCCTGTTCATCTTTAATCTGTGGAGGTTCTATTTTCACCTGGACCAGACTGGAGTTGCTCTCCTCCTGTTCATCTTTAACCTGTGGAGGTTCTATTTTCACCTGGACCAGTATGGAGCCATTCTCCTCAGGTTCATCTTTAATCTGTGGAGGTTCTATTTTCACCTGGATCAGACTGGAGCTGCTCTCCTCCTGTCCATCTTTAATCTGTGGAGGTTCTAGTTTCACCAGACTACTGCTGCTGCTCTCCTGGCGATCAGGGGAAGACTCATCTTTACACACACCAGGAAGGATTTGGAGATCTAGAACATGGAGAGAAATGGTAAATTGTGCATTTATATAGCACATTTATCTATAGCGCTTTACATTCATACACCGATGGCGGAGGGAAACATGCAAGGCACCAACCTGCACATCGGGAGCAATTAGGGATTCAGAGGCTTGCTCAAGGACACTTAAGGCTCATTCATAGTCTGGATTTTCGGTGGTGAGGTGACCACCGCGCCGGCGGTGAGGTGACCACCGGAGCTGAAATAACGTTGAGCGGTGGTGAGTAATAACAGAGAGAAGGGCTGGGGCGGTGGTGGTGGTTTGCTCTTCACCGCGGCTCGTGACGTCATGTTGTAGTTCGGTGGTCACCTCACCACCGAATATCCAGACTATGAAAAACGCTTAACTCTGGAGGAGCCCAGGATGGAACTGGGAACCCCAAGGTTCCCATCCGGCTGCTCTACCGGCCACTCTAACACCTGAGCCACTCCCACCCCATGAGAGAGAGAACATAACGTCAGCAGAATGTGCTTTATACAAAACATCAAGCACATGAAGCGCATTCAATTACATTATGTAGGAAGCAGGAAACGATATAAAGACCCATGATCTCTTATTGCAGTCTTAAAGGAGCATTCAGTGATTTGGGTGACTTTGAAAACCCCCCGGTCCGCCCCGATAACAAGATGTGCACATGCACGCACTACAGTGGGGGACACGCGACAGGCCAACAGCACATACACAAAGGCCTGCCCCGATCATGATTGGCGGAAGGCCCCTCTCTAGGCGGAAGGCCCCTCTCCATCCTGATTGGATGAAGGCTGGGCCACCTAGCCAAAAACGAAACCTAAGGTTATTTGACCCCCATGGGTTAACTGGGGACAGGGAGGAACTCCTTATATTATATTATATATCTATAAATTCTAGAGCTGTCTACATAACAAGCTATAAGTCAGTATTTTAAACAGACTTATAGCTTGTTATGTAGACAGCTCTAGAATTGCACTTTATGTAGTCATAGCACTTTATAGTACACATGTATAATATATTATATAGTATAGTATGTATAGTTTACATAGATACTCCACTGTTACGTTCTTAGTTTACGCATGATTCATGATAACTACTTTTTATACATGTGATGTATGCCATGCCTTTTGTTATTGCTTAATGTAAGTCGCTCTGGATTAAGAGCGTCTGCTAAATGCCTAAATTGTAAATTGTAAATTGTATATGGTCAGCACACTCTATAGTAGGGCTGGGGCGGTATGGGATTTTTATTACCGCGGTTATTGTCGGCCCCCATACCGCCGGTATGGCGATAATTACCGCATCCCCCCCCCCCCCCCCCCCCCCGCGCGCGAAAAAAAATCCTCCGGTTTTATAGTGTTATTTAGTCCGGTGGAACACCGTGTATGGAGATGTTAGAGCAGGTCTGCAAAATCCGGTAAAACACCGTATACGGAGATGTATAGAGCAGCTGTGTGTCTTTAGTGCAGTTCCAGTGTCATTCCTCCATGCGCGGCCTCCCCTCACAGCTCACAAACACACACACACACAGTGGCACCGTTGCAGAGACAACAGACAAGACGACTCATATAGCTTTTCCACGTGTTTCTGTTGTTATCCAGTTTACCAAAATTAAATCCACAACAGCGCTATTGTGAAGAGTAAGACCCTTGCGCAGCGCGAGGCAATTAACCCCAGCTGCAAACGATCCGGACTTTGATTGTGTGATTATAATATATATAAATCCTTTTGGGCCAAATAACCATTCAACCATGCAAGATTGGCATGTCAATGCCGCAACACGTGTTCGGGTGTCAATCAAATCAACTGCGTCAGACATCTCCCGCAGCCCGCTGTTAAAAAAAGAAATAAAAAAGCGAACGGATTTCACATCATTTCAGATCAAGACAAGTTGTGTTGAGCGTCTTTTTCCTGCGATCCCATTGATGTCACAACAGACAACATTTATAGGTGGGTCTGGTTTGGAGTAGCCTAATTTAAAACATTGTCCGACTTTGTTTTGAGAGAATATTAATACCTCGCGCTATTGTAACAGCCAGGTGCATCGTGCATTGCTCAGACCGTCAGAGAGAGAGAGAGAAAGATTAGGCTAAACGTGTAGCCTATGGATAAGGGCGCATCGTAGGTAACAGGTTTCAATTTTGTATTGATGTCTGTCAGCGAGAGACGAGAAGAGAAAGGGGGAGAGAGAGAGAGAGAGAGAGAGAGAGAGAGAGAGACATTAGGCTGTAGCCTATGGATAAGGGCGCATCGTAACGGTTTCAACTTTGTATTGATGTCTGTCAGCGAGAGAAGAGAAAGGGGGAGAGGGAGGGAGAGAGAGAGAGAGAGAGAGAGAGAGCTGTACAGACAGGACGGACAGAACTGTTTTTATCTTTTGACTGACTATAAGAAAAAGTCCTTCTGCACACCTACAATGGACAGGTGCGTCGGATAACTGGAACTGAGAAGTAGAGAAAAAAAGAATCCCGCACACTGTCTCACTTGGAATCGCAATGGCAACCATTCTCACTCCAATGAAATGCCCGCTCAGCAGCGCATCGCATGAAACAAACACCACCATTCAAAAACGTCCCCTCATCATGGAACCTAAAATCTTAAACATATTAAACAAATTCCAAGTTAACTGATAGATTTAATATATGATGAATTGAAAGGTTCAACTTCCAGCCGCTCCACACCACGCAGCAACTGCGCGCCTCCCCAGTCCCCAAGCCATGAGTTAACATTATTGCTTGATTGATTGATTTAAGTTTGTATTAACAGTTTACAGTACATTTGCACAACTCAATACAAAAACTGTTAACTGTTACTCTGTGAGTGGACGACACCATAAAGCATTACACTTGTTTACAAGAGGGTCCACCTTGTTCAATTCATCATAACATTTTGTACACTATACACTTCTATAAAGCCAAAAACAGGAAATCATCATAAAGGAGGTAAAAAGGGGGAAAAACATATACAGTGAGGGGGAAAAGGGGTGGGTGGAGTCAAGGGATTTACATGTCTTAATGACAGTTGGTAGGGCGTTCCACATTTTTGTGGCATAGGAGTGAAATTAATTTAGGTGGACCCTCTTGTAAACAAGTGTAATGCTTTATTGGGTCGTCCACTCGCAGTTAACAGTCTTTGTATTGAGTTGTGCTTGAAATGTAGGCTACTGTAATTCTGCAAACTGTTAATAAATAGTTCAATCAATCAATCAATCAATACTTGTTTGTGCCGAATCTGGGTTGCACATGGTTTGTTGAACTCCCTCTGGTGTTGCTGGCATATGATTAGACTGACTGAGCCTCACTGTTTATTATGATACACTTTATTTCATATCAACCATATGCACTTAGGCCTAGAACCTAGGGTTAGAACTAGGGTTAGGGTTAGGGTTAGAACCTAGGGCGCCAGAACAGCACGGACAAAAAAAACTTAAAAAAAAAAAAAGATTTTTTTTTTTTTTTTTTTTGACCGCGGTAACGAACCCGATACCGCGGTATGCGTTGTATACCGGCGGTATGGCGATATTGCGGTTATTGCACCCAGCCCTACTCTATAGTAGGGAGGATTATCAAAACAAAACAAAAAAACAAGTGATACCGGTATTTGTCAACAGAGTTTGTTTCAGTGCTCTAAAAACAGACACAGACAAACATCACATATTCATACAGTAGAAAAAGATACAAAAGTACAAACATCATATGAGAGGGACCAATAGATAAAAAACGTTACAATTCATGTTGAATAAATTACAATTCATCGCAGACTAGTTAATCGTTTTTACAAACCAGCATCACGCTGTAAAGTGCAAGTGAAGAGGGTCGGAGTTCAGGAGGCGAACAGCCTCGGGATAAGTGGTATTTTTGAGGTATTGCACTTTAGAGACCGAAGTCTCTTACCTCTTGTAGGGGTACAAAGAGAGAGCTGGCAGGGTGGGAGGGGTCGGCAATCACCCTCTGCATCCTACGCTTGGTGCGTGTGGTGTAGATGGAGGAGACAGTTGGAAGGTCGTGGCCGATGATTTTTGACGTAGTGCGTACCACCCTTTCCAGCTAAACGCTTATTTGTTGATTGTTTTTCATAATGACCAGATACGACGCAGTGTTTTGTCCTAAACAGGCTTCTGTAGAAAGGCGAACGAGCCCGCCTCTACCACTGGTTGTTGGATGTAATATCATCTTGCAGTAAGAATTTACTGTAAGAATTTATTTATTTCTTTATTTAAACTTGTTTCATAAAGAAAATATGTCTCATGGTGGCACTGTAACACGCCGATTTAAAAACAATTGTGGTGGAGGTTCTTCCTTGGCGCACTGGGAGTGTGCATGCAAAGTTTCCCAGCGGTCGTCCCTGTGGTGCTTGTAAGCATGTGGTGCAAAATGGAGAGAGAGAGAGAGAGAGACTCACTGCCTGTATCAGTGTGGTTGTTGTCCTCCCAGGTGAAGGTGGGAGGAGCCATTGCATGGTCTGTCCTCCAGAGGGCAGCGGAGCTCAGGTCTGGACTCAGGGCTGCTGAGTCCTGCTGAGTCAACATGCTGTGACTGGATAGATGCTCATCACTGGTAGACATCTGCTTTATACATGTGCACGCTCGCACGCACGCACGCACGCACGCATGCACGCACGCACGCACGCACACACACAATTATTACAATTAGATATTATAGAGAGAACAAGACAACCAGGTGCTCACCAGAGATGCAAAAGTCAACCAAGTTAAAGTAGGGATAAGAGATTCAAGGCTCATTCATAGTCTGGATTTTCGGTGGTGAGGTGACCACCGAACTACAACATGACGTCACGAGCCGCGGTGAAGAGCAAACCACCGCCACCGCCCCAGCCCTTCTCTCTGTTTTTACTCACCACCGCTCAACGTTATTTCAGCTCCGGTGGTCACCTCACCACCGGAGCGGTGGTCACCCCACCACCGAAAATCCAGACTATGAATGAGCCTTAACCATAGAGTATATAAAAGGATAGAGACTGAACTGGCGCGAAGCTCCGCCCCCCCAGCTATTCATGTCAGTGGAAGTTGCTCAGTGGCGTTTTGAAGCACCCGGAAGACTGCCGGAAGTACCGTCTCAGAACGTCTACTTCCGCATTTGACCACCAAATTTTGGTGGTCAAATGCGGAAGTGCAACCGAGCGCTCAATGTTAAAGCCCAGCTGCACGGGGTTTCCCGGTCATGAATCCACGGGTCCGCCTGTAGTCCCTCCTCCTACCACTAGGGCCGAGCGCCTCAACGTTGAATAGCCTCACTGGCCCCTTGGCCTTAACCCTCCTAGGGTCTTCGTGTTTTAGTGTCACCCAGGGCCTTCGGGTCACTTTGACCTTGTCTTTGCTCGTGTTAAACCAAACTAAAGTAGTTTGAAACCCCAAAAATCCTAATGAATATACTATAGTTTGTTATTCATCAATAACTACAGTTATTACTAACGATTCAGTCATTATTGTCATTTAGTTTCGTGTCAGGCAGGCAATAGAAGGGCTTTGTGGCAAATGCCAATCTACCATTCAGTCAGTGACGTAGACTCCGTGGGGGGCGGCGGGGCGTCCTTAACTTGGTGAGATGTTTCAAAGATGCATACAACAGCTTTAGGAGACAACGGACACGTATGCGAAGTGGCGTTAATTTGCTTCGCTATACTTCTCTCTCCCCTCTCTTCAGTGACTTCCTTGTTGACTTCCCTTTGTAACGCCTCCCGCACCAAGACTGGCTAGCTGCACGTCCTAGACCTAGTTACTGCCTCTGATTGGCCGACCGCGTACATGCAGGATGTTTATAATGCTGTCGTGTCTTGGGAGGCGGGACATGTCCACGCCCTATTTGAGTGTGAGAGATACAGGGCAGAAAGAGCTCAGCTATGTGAGGAACTAGCCAATATCGGGATACCCTCTGTGGAGTACAAGACCCTGTTCAGCCAGGGAAAGGAGCAACATGCTGTGGAGAGGAGCGTCCTGGCCTTCCTCCACAATGCAGACCTATATAAGAGGATATAGAGCACTGAGCGGAGTATCATCATGAACGGTGGAGGGCAGTAATACGCGAAAGCGTCTACACTGCCGGAAATCCCAACAGAAGAAGAAGAAGAAGAGGCGGGACATGGGAAGTGAGGAAGAGAGAATTTCAGAGAAGCCAAAATTTCAAAAAAAGATTAAAAATACTAAATGGCAACAGCGATTAACGCCGCTTCGCACACGTTTCCGTTGTCTGAAACATCTCACCAACACTCAAGCGACCGCGCAGGTCTCCGTGAACAGACAGTAGGTAAATCTGCGTCCTACGGAGGGTGGAAAAACCTACGAGGGACCCTAGCCCTAGAATGGCTCTGTTGTTACATACAGTATATACAGTATTTCACATACAGAGCCATAGAACGGTCGCGGTTACTTTCATGTCGGACGTTAACTGGGCGGCCTTAATGTGATAAATGCTCTGTTTGTACTCACCCATTAAATAATTCCAAAGACGTGGAATGAAATATGGTCCTCTAGTTTTATATCCATGTGAAAGTTCTGGCACAAAACGTGTATTTAGTAAATTATCTCCACTTTTTCAAGAGATGCACACGGACTTCTTTCTCTCCGGCGAGGGGGGACTGGAATGATCGATGAACTGATTTTAGACGTCATCACCAATTGACAAGGGAAACACAAAAAGTTTGGGTCACACAATTGGCAGGTGGTGTGATTAATTACCCAGCACCTATCGCAAGGCACCTGCCAATTGTGTGACCCAAACTTTTTGTGTTTCCCTTGTCAATTGGTGATGACGTCTAAAATCAGTTCATCGATCATTCCAGTCCCCCCTCGCCGGAGAGAAAGAAGTCCGTGTGCATCTCTTGAAAAAGTGGAGATAATTTACTAAATACACGTTTTGTGCCAGAACTTTCACATGGATATAAAACTAGAGGACCATATTTCCCTCCACGTTTTTGGAATTATTTAATGGGTGAGTACAAACGGAGCATTTATCACATTCAGGCCGCACACAATTGAAATCTACCAGGGACAGTAGCGACCGTTCTATGCCTATGATACATGAAAATTTACGAAGTTAATTAAATGATCACAGGCATTCTAGGTCTACGAGGGACCCTAGGTACCGCCGTCCAAGGTAAAGGTAACCGAGCATGCCAAAAGGGGCTATGTTGAGGTTGAACATGCCCATGCAGAAGGTGTGTCTCATTTCTGTTTCATATAGCCAAATGATAATAACGATATGGAAAAATGCACTATAGGTTAATTAATTAATAATTATAATAATTTCCTATAGAATGTAATGTTTATTCAATGCCATCATGCCCAGGTAGCTTATAAAACACACATAACATAATAAACTCCCATTTCAATGTTTTCTATTTCTTTTCACACATTAGCATATTTCACCAATAATTTGCAATGTGGCTTTAATGTGGCAACATAAATGTATCAAAATAACGGTAGTGGGTCGCACGCGCACACACCAAGACTGTAGTTCAAATCTACGTTAGCTTAGCTTAGCTCATATGTATATGTTGTGGTCACAGTGAGAAAACACTGCACACGCTAATAATGTTCTTTCCCCATCAAAACACATAAAACCCAGAGTGCAGGCCTAGCATTCAACAGTATGCATCCATATGATAACGTTTCCCCCACACATAATTACCTGAAACAGGGGCTTCTCACTCTCACTCAGCTTTGTATTCAATGGAGGACGGTGGCTTCCCTACACAGCGCCATAGAATAAGACAGTTACGACAACTCCGTTCCCTTCATGGGGCCCAGTCTCTTCTACTGCATAACATAAGACTTCTATTGAATGGGGACAACCCGGAAGTTTACGGAATGCATTGGAGTCAATGGGCGAGCGCAAGTACATGAACCACGTGACCAGGCTGTTTTCTCCCCCCTCTATGTCGTAAATCAACTGTCTTACTTATATGGCTCTGGCTACAGACTGAAGGCATGAGCAATAGATCGATCTCAGAAGTGGATCATCACAGGCATTTCTAGTAGATTATCTTCACTCTGCTATTATACAGCCACCTGTAGTTCTTTTAAGCAGATTTGAAAGAGGGAATAGGGATTCACACGTCTTTATGGCTGTTGGTAGGACATTCCACAATTTGGTGACATAAGGAGAACATTTTCTTTTTCATTCATTCAACCTTTATTTAAATTATCGGAGAGACCATTGAGGGAACCCCTCATTTACAATATTAGTTTACAACAAACCGTTAATACAATTATATATTCAGCAATCAGTTAAAACAGGATATGCTGTTTTTAAACCCTTGTTCCTAATCGTGCCAAGTCTGAGTAGTATATAGTATAGCCATATACTGTAGTTGAACGGGATATCTGGAGCTCCCTCTGGTGTTGTGGACATTGTTTTGTAGTTACTAGTTAGACAGGTGCATGGGTGGGTATCAATGAGGACGAGGTGAGGTGTACAAATACTGCATCCTTTTTCCACATGCTCTCCATCACCATACGTCTCAGCTGCATGTCTCTCAGTGCAGTGACATCCTGAGATTATTTGCCATAATCACATTAAAAAAGAGAGAGAGCAATACTGAAAACATATTGCTTATTTATAGCAGCGTATCCTGGGAAGGGATGTAGTGTGATTTGAGTCTGGCTTATTAGCCAGGCTAGGTGTTTGGGGCTGCCGACTCTATGCATTGTGATGTCAGTTGATGCTGCAGTGCTTGACGTTGCATCAAATAAACACTAGGTGGTGCTGCTCAACCATTGATAGTGGCCATGAGACTTTAAAATAAATACCAGTAGCTTGATTGATTGATTGATTGAAGAATTTATTAACAGTTTGCAGAATTACAGTACATTTCAAGCACAAACTCAATACAAAGGGTCCACCATGTTCAAATCATCAAAACATTTAGAGACGTACAAATAGACACTTCTATAGACAGAACAGGAATTCATCATAAAGGAGGTAAAAAGGGAAAAGAAGCTAGTGGTCCTCCGGGGTTCAAGGTTGTCCCCAGCTAAATGCAGTTGGTAACCAAATGGACCCTTATAGAAATGGAACTCTTGAGAGTGAAACATTAAACCAAATTTGAATAGACCATAAATGGGTCAATTTGGTTTCATGTTACACTCTATTGTTAAACATCTACATTACTTAATTTACAAGAAGTCTACACAATCAGTTGAATGTAGAATAATTGTTATTTTGTTCAACATTTGCCTGTTATCTCTCCTATGGTAGTCTACCACATCAATGCAGCATGGAATTGTGAAATCTTATCCAACAATAACATAAGTTTAAGTTTTGGGTCTGGGAGGCAAAATCTCATCAAATGGTGGTCCGTGGCTCAAATGCCTAATAAATAATGGACCTCGATATGAAAATGGTTGAAACCCACTGCATTACATTAATATTTCTACACGCTATTAATACATGTTTTACACTTTTCCTTAATAAATTCAAAACTTTAAATGTCCTTACAGCCATGATAATGTTGGACTACGAGTGTCCACTCAGTACCTGGCTGTTTTAATATCTAGAGGTGTTCAAATTACGAATAAAACACACTGGTAGAGGTTGCATCCTCGTTCCACTGCAACTGTGCTTTATTTATTATGGAAAACAGAATGTCAGCGTAAAACAAGTGAAATTAGTGAGCCAACATCAGCCCTTTACATGATTTCAGACATTATATTAAGTTAAACATGTCTACCATGTCTTACACACCTCTGCTTTATCGCCAACATAATAAAGCCATATCCCTGGATAGAGTGGCTGTGTGAACTTGGTTTGAACTTTATGAATGAGAGACATTTTGTCAGAAACACTGTAAAAGGACAGAATGCCTGCCTTGTGATCCAGGTACACCCCCAGTGTCCCCACTCTGGAGGAAAGAACTCCTGGGACTTTAGTCTCAACGTTGTTGTGTTTGAACACGCAGCCCTCATCAGAGTACTGGACCATCCAGGATTTATCATTGGATCCAAAGCCTTCCTTAATCCCCTTTCTGTCTATGTCTTTGTAAGAGACTGCTATGGAAACCTTAATGCCACTCCACTGCACTTCCAAGTAACAACGATCAGACAGACCCTCCGTGCACAACACCTGACAGATATCGGTAAATCTCTCTGGATGGTCAGGGTAAGGCTCCAGTGCTTGTATATCAGCGGTCACCTCCCTGTTCTCATTTGACAGGGACATGCAGCTGTGTACTGTGTTCAAGTCCAGTGAGAGTGGACAGGAATCTGTGAGAAGAACACATACAATATCAGTTTCATATACAATTTACACACACACACACACACACACACACACACGTGCACGCACAAATAAACAGTAGCAAACAGATTCAACATCTACTCACATTGTAAAAAGTCATTTCTGGTCTGGGGCTCTGGTGGATGGAAAACATCGACTGCAGACACTAGAGACACAAGAAATCACAAATCAGTAACAGTAGTTTTCCAGGAGAATAGTCTGCAGAAGAATGTAAATGGTCTACAATAGTGTTTTTCAACCAGGGTACCAACCAAGGTGCACTACAGTAAACTGCACCGTAGTGCACCTTAGGAAGTCATTTCAGACACAGCCCTAGGGTAGTTCTTCTCAAACTATATATTTTGAACAGTTTATATAATCTGAACATTTAGGATTTATGGGTTTGGGTCTGTGTTCATCAAATTACACTCCAGTTTCACACTGAGTTAGTGATTATGTATGATTAGGATCATGCATGGTTAAATTAAGTTTTCCAAATTATGTCTATAGGGTGCTATGCCCAGTGCCACGACGTATTGGATTACAAGTATCCCTTCGGCAACTACGCTATTGCCTTCTGACCACTTTTACCAGAAATATGATGGCTGAAAGTCTGAAACAGAACATTTAAAATATTCACCTCTCGCCGATATCTCCGGCCAGGTTTTCCTCAGGATGTCGTTTAGGTGGTCTTTCAGACCAGACACAGCATCCGTCACATCTGTGAAGTAAGGACGCACGGGACGGACAGCAATCCTGGGGAGCTCTGGTGGCCCACTGGAACTGGACAGAGACTGGAAACTCTGGAGACAGAAACATAATGTGTGTACAGACAGGAATGGATGGATCAACAGAACACCAAGAAATCAATAGATTAGTATATTGATCTGAACAAGGATAACATGTCCATACACACATGGTGGGTGAGGGGGGGGCTGAATGTGGTTTGTGACCCGTTTGTGTGTCACCCCTTAAGCCTGTATTGTACGAGCTACAATTCAAGAGTTGTGAAGCGGCCTGTTATAGCACCACAATGACGCCAATTGCAAAACCTTTGAGGTGGATTAAAGTTCCAGCCTGGCGGATATAATAGTGTCGCAGTCCCGCCCCCTACCAGGGCCCAGGAAATGATTCCCCGTTCATTTTCCTCAGACATTTCAAAAAGTATTCATTTAAAGACCTTTTAAGCCTCGTACAAAGCCAACTCGAGTTGTGAGAAATCATGACAACAAAATAATTAGAAAGAAGAAGAAAACGGCAGGTTACAAAACTTTTTTTCTTGTTTGTCTTCTTTGCAATTATTAGTTTGGTCCAAGATATTGTGTTTATTGTCATGATTTGTCACAACTCGAGTTGGCTTTGTATGACGCTTAAAAGGTCTTTAAATAAATACTTTTTTAAATGTCTATGGGAAAAATGCATTGGGAATTATTTCCTGGGCCTGGCATAGTCATGAAATGGGGCGGGACTGCGGCGCTCTGTAATAAGACTCACAACTGGCATGGCATTGTGATTGTGATGTAATCTGAACCTTTGTTGAGGCGCACAAGCCAGCCCCTCCAATGCCTGGCTTTTGAAATGACATCATATGGCAGCCACGTAATGTTTGTTTAGGGCCCTAAACAAACATTGACGACACGAGACGTCATGTGGCCAATAAACATATCTTGTGACTGGTTTTGTTTTATACGATAACGCGCCGCATTCATGTCTCGTAATGTATATATAGTGGCAGTAAATCGGAAATGAATTAAAGTGACTGAGGCGCTTCACGCAAATGTGATTTTTTTTGGGGGCATTTTAAGCTTTTATTTGACAATGAGAGACATGGATGTGGGGCGAGAGTAAGCATTCTGTGGAACCTGAATGAAGTGGATGGTGTCCTCAGTGCTGGACAGCTCCTCCATCTCAGCACGTCTCCTCTCCAGCAAGGCTACCTCCTCCTCCAACTGCCTCAGGAGGCCCTCGGTCTGAGCCAGGGCAGTACTCTCCTGAGCTCTGATCAGTTCTTGAACCTCACTGGACCTTCTCTCCATGGAAACCATAATCTCGGAGAAGATCTTGTCACTGGCGTCCACTGCTGCTTGGGCTGAACTCTGGTTGACCCAACGAGACATGAACACAAAATAAGTCTACAAGAAAACACATGAACGATCACCAACTACTGACTAGAAATATCCGTCTGTATATGTCTGCATATATATATATATATACACACACTACCGATCTTGACGCAACTGAAGCCAGTTTTACGCGATCGCTACATTTACACGAAAAACGTGTACATAAACATTCAGATTTCAAATCTGAGCAATTTGAGCATTGCTGCATCCCGCGTTGTTTAATAAAAAAGCATTTTTATCCGAGCACCCCGACTACTTTTCTCAAACGGGGTTTGTTTGGGAAATTCACAGTTGCACACCGGGAGTGCACTCGCCTATTAGTCTGTGTTGGCAGTGCGGTCAGCGTGCCTATATCAAACACACCCAGTGCCACACTCCTCTCGGCCGATAGGGGCACGTAGTTTGGCAAAAAAAGACAGCTCGGATAAAAATGCCATTTATTAAACAACGCGGGATGCAGCAATGCTCAAATTTGTACCAGTACATTTCCTTTATATTTGAAATCTGAATGTTTATTTACACGTTTACAATGTAAATGTAGCGATCGCGTAAAACAGGCGGAAGTTAAGCCATGACGTGAAGTACGAGCGTCATGAACCATGGCTAACACAGTAAAAGACTACAAGACTTCATTCAAATGAGTGTACAACTGGAACCAAATATCAGGAACTATAACTTTGCCTCACCTTCAGGGTCATTATGACCCGTTTCAGGTCTTTCAGCTCCTTCTTTCTCTTCCCGATCTTCTGCTGGACGTTTTGCTGACTCACCACCAGATGTTTCTGGAAGAAATCAGCATTGGAAAGAGAGACGGTTTGGTTTTTAGAGAATCACTCATAAGTCATAATGTGAAAACAGTGACCAAGTTCTACTGAATCCATTTTTGCAGCAGCACATTTCAGCCAGGACATGAAATATAATTTATGAAAGGTTATCATTCGCTGCGGTTTTTGATTGGGTTCATATTGCCAACATTTAGTACTTTTCACCGTATACATCATAGCTCATTGTTTAGACTCAATTTAACAGAAATTAACAGGGGGGGGACGAAAGAAAATATGTAATCTTTAAATTTGTTATTATGATGACTGTACTTCGATCTTTGAAATTGAAACATTAGCTAATATCTTGGCCAACAAGTGTGCCCCTGCTAGCCCTACCTGTTTGTCAGTCCTCTCTGCCGCAGCGGACACGGTGTCATGGCCCTTGTGTTCATCCACGGTGCACAGCAGGCAGATGCACCGCTGGTCTGTGCGACAGTACACCTCCATCAGCTTGCCGTGACCGGAGCACATCCTGTCCTGCAGTTTGCTAGTGGCCGGCACCAGCGTGTGCCTCTTCCACGTAGGAACTGTGTCGTGAGGCTGGAGGTGAGTCTCGCAGTACGAGGCCAGACACGTCAGACAAGACACGAGGGCTTTGCGACGCCTGGTTCCAGCGCAGAAGTCGCAGGCCACGTCTTCCGGCCCGGCGGCGGCATGGTCGACCACATCGGCAGAGGCAGAAGAAGACTGCCGACCTCCTGTATTCATCAGCTTCTCCACAACCTGGAAGTACAAAATAAAAAGACGTGGGGGGGAGGTCACTAAAACTGAAACAACCCGGAATTAAATTATAGGAATAGCCTCGAATACAAGTAGAAGGAAATAAACGTTTTAAACTACCACGTTTTAGACCACCACGGGGCACACCTGGGTGTGCCCGTGGCGGGTGGGTTACAACCTGAGCTCATGCACACACGCATGCGAGCGCCTCCCAGGCGCGTGCGAGACGGGGCGATTTAGCCTGAAAGGTTATAAAGATAGTTTTGCTGTTAATAATTGAGGCCTCCGGTTTTACATCAATTCATCAAGTATTTTCTTGTTGTATTTTGTTTTCTCTATTCGCCGCCGTTTTACAAACACTCCTTGTATTCAAGACATCACGGGGTGAGCAGACGATAGAATCATTAAAACCCATTTTGGTCGGGAACGCCTTTTGGTGTTTAATGCTTTAGCTATTTTTTTGAAAAAAATCGCGAAAATGTGGCACAAATCTTTGAATATATTATTTCGGTTTTTCAGAAAACTTTCTTTATTACCGTCTTGATTTAGAGAAGACATTATTTTGTAGAATCGTCCTCAGGTCTTAATGGGTTAAAGTCATTTTTATGAACCTTATCTCTGTGTCTCTGCCTTTGAACTCCATACTGCTGATTGCTATGTATGTTGTTGAACAAGGAAATGGAGTAAAAGTACAATATTTGGATCTGAGCTGTATGGTGTAGAAGTAAAAGTACTGGGAAATACTCAAGTAAAGTACAAAATCAATCAAAATTGTAAAAAATGTACCTCAAAAAGTAAAGAAGCACACAGAAATGGACACACACACACACACACCTCAGCCAGCAAGTTATTTTTACACACACACACACACACCTCGGCCAGCATGTTATTTTTCCTCAGAGTAGGCCTCGGGGTGAAGTCCTCCCTGCACTGAGGGCAGCTGCAGACTCCAGTCGTCTCTTCATCCCGGTCCCAGCAACCCTCAATGCACGTTCTGCAGTAGCTGTGTCCACATGGCAGAGTCACCGGTTCCTTTAGAGGGTCCAGACAGATGGAACAGCAGCAGAGCAGCCTATCCTGGTCCGGATCAACACCCTGCTGCGCCATTTTCACTTGAGCCGAATGCAAACCCCCAAAAAACCTGGGCACCGAGAAAGAGTACGGACTCGACTCGAAGCCCCGAGTAACCTCGCCTCACCAGGCTTTCCACCACCTAAGTCCCGATAGTTTCGTTTCTCTGAAAAGCCTGTAGAGAAGAAAAGGGGTGTGGTTTCCTGGCTACATAGGCCTATGGGAGGCGTGGCTTTGATTGATTGATTGACGCATAACAGTTTAGTACATTCAAGCACAAGTACAACTCAATACAAAAACTGCTAACTGTGGACGACACCATAAAGCATTACACTTGTTTGCAAAGTAGGCCTACAGCTACAAGGGTCCACCACTCTCTTTTTTTTTTGCAGATTTGCCACACATTTCGCTATTTTTGATGAATTGAACTAGGTGGACCCTCTTGTAAACAAGTGTAATGCTTAATTGGGTCGTCCACTCACAGTTAACAGTCTTTGTATTGAGTTTTGTGCTTGAAATGTACTGTAATTCTGCAAACTGTTAATAAATATTTCAATAAATCAACCTCCCTGCCCAACATCTTGGGCAGGGAGGTGTTTGGCGCCGAGTGACTCCACTCTAGCACCAAACGTTGAATATTTCATGCATTATTTGTGATGTCAGCTTGACGTTGCATGAAACAAACACTAGGCGATGCTGCTCAACTATTTATATGAGACTTGCGGTGATTATGCTTTTAAAAGCCCATAGCATTACAATCAATATTTGTACACTCTATTATTAACAGGCCTCCATGTTCTAGTGTTTCTTACAGCCATGATGTTGCACTACTAGTGTCCACTCAGTCCCTGACTATTTTAATATTTAGAGGCTTCATTCAACATTAGATTAAAACACTGTAGAGGTTGCATCCTCGTTCCACTGCAACTGTGCTTGCTTATACTGTATATGGAATAAAACAAATTCAGTGTAAAATTAATAAAATAAAATGATGTTCTCACAGCCATAATTGCAGAGATTACTGATTCTGTCATTTATCATCACATGAAAAAAATGTATAGACAGAATCTCCTTCATACGCTAAATAATGTAAGCCTAATATTAACAAACCTGCCCTCCAGAAAGAGGATGGATATGAATGAATGAATGAAAAACTTTATTCCGAACATGATAGAATTAGAAAAAAAAGTCAAAGAATTAAAATAAGTGCAATATAGAAACATTTTTTTTTTTTTTTCAAAACAAAAACAAAACAAAAAAAACAAGCCTCACTGGCCGCAAGTATAATTATTTTTCTTTTTGTTTTACTTTTATGTTCGGAAAGGAGTAGGGAGAAGTAAAAAACGTATATAACCCTACCCCTTTATAACTTATTTCAGCGTCATCGCTTGACGTCAGTACATAAATACCAACATGGTATAAACTAAATAAAATAATTCACAACAGAGAAATTAAGTACATTAAATAATAGTATAGTGTAAGTCATATATATTTATAATATATATATATGTATATGCTCTATAATGTATTCTATTCTATATATCATTATCAATACAAATACTTTATATATTTCATATAATACATACATTTGACATATTATATATATTCCTATACAAGTACAATTATCTAAATGATATGTCTGTGTCATTGTAACTGGATGGATAGATAAATAAATAAATACAAATGATCATCATCTCATGGAGTTTGGACATTTGTTTTAATTATCATCATTAATCGAAATAGACATACAATGTACTCTGCACACTATAGTCGTATGTTAATTTAACCATTTGTAACTCTGAGAGCACACATGCAACCAAACGGGCCGCAAGGGTCCATTTGGTTACACCCACTCCCAGAGTCAGACCACACACCATCATGAGAAATTAGCAAGTAATTCACAAAAAAGGAAAAGAGGGGAAAATCAAACTAGGACATAATATAGGCCTAAATATAGCATATAAAATGGTAAATGGTGCATATAGCACCTTTATCCAAGGCACTTTACAGAGACTGTGCATTACATTCACCCATTCAGACACACATTCACACACCGATGCCGTAGGAAACCATGTAATTAAGGCACCAACCTGCACATCTGGAGCAATTGGGGGTTCAGAGTCTTGCTCAAGGACACTTTGACACTAACTCTGGGGGAGCCCGGGTTCGAACTGGGAACCTTGTGGTTCACATCCGGTCACTCTAGCCCTGAGCCACTGCCGCCCCATATAAATAAAATATCAAGTCGATCATTAGCGCCAACGTCGTCAGTAATAGTACATCACAAAAATAGAACAGACCAAAGCAAAAAAACAAAACAAACTAGAATCATGAAACCATCTGGAGTAGAAAGTTAAATTCAAAGTTAAATTCACTTTTGAATAAGCCTAAACAAAAAACAAAAAAACAAGGAAACAAGAATTTTAAGGATCAGATTGCGCATCGCGCACCACCACTGTCAATAAGAGACACCGCCAGTATGAAAATAATAATAATAATAATGTCCCCACCCTTCTTCTTATCCATAAATTGAAGACGAATGAAGTCAAAAGTCAAACAGAGCAAGGGAGGAGAGGAAAACAAAGGGTGGATATTCTCCGTGGTCCACGTTTCAGTTGAATAAATCACAAGGCATAACAAGCCAGTCATCAGTTCATAAACCAGTCATATTGATTAACCCATTTTGACCTGAGATCAGATTCTAAAAATGTCTTCTACATCCTGACAGTTTTCTGAAAAAGCTATGTTTCTATGTCAGTCGTTCGATTTTTCAAAAATAGCAGATCTACAAGCTCGTAGCGCGCCACTCGGTGGTGCGCTATGAGCTTGTAGATCTGCTATTTTTCAATAGCTAAAGCATAACATAATGCTAACACCAAAAGGGGTTCCTGCCCCAAAATGGGTTAAATGAAGCAGGGCTTCACCACCTCTAAGTTAATCGATAGGGTGAAACTCCCTGGCATGCCACTATGGCTTTGCTGCCAACTTCCAAGCAAGGTTATAATAGTTCATTTTAGTTTGTTTTGAATATTGTTTTTAGTTAGGAAACAAATTGAAACAGTTCAGTTTCAATTCGTTTTATTTCTAAAAATGCTAATACTTCAGTTCAGTTCAGTAGATTCAGTGTTCGTTTTAGTTTTATTATACTTCAATACAATTTAAATTTAAAAACAAAAGTTTTTCTTTTTCAATTTCAGTTATTTCGTTTTTTTTGTATGAATCCTCATGTGTGTTTTCAGATAATGTTTGCATTTAAAGCTTTTGTTACAAACTGTACAAGCAAATGGCTTTTCGCCTGTATGAATCCTCATGTGTTTTTTCAAAGAATGGCTGCAATTATAGCTTTTGTTACAAACTGTACATACAAAGGGCTTTCCACCTGTATGAATCCTCGTGTGTTTTTTCAGAGAATGTTTGCTGTTAAAGCTTTTGTTACAAACTGTACATACAAAGGGCCTTTCTCCTGTATGAATCATCATGTGTGTTTTCAGATGCTGATTCATATTAAAGCTTTTGTTACAAACTGTACAAGCAAAGGGCTCTTCGCCTGTATGAATCCTCATGTGTGTTTTCAGATTACCATTTTGGTTAAAGCTTTTGTTACAAACTGTACAAGCAAATGGCTTTTCGCCTGTATGAATCATCATGTGTGTTTTCAGAGCTTGATTTATGTTAAAGCGTCTGTTACAAACTGTACAAGCAAATGGAGATTCGCCTGTATGAATCATCATGTGTGTTTTCAGAGCTTGATTTATGTTAAAGCGTCTGTTACAAACTGTACAAGCAAATGGCGATTCGCCTGTATGAGTCATCAAGTGTATTTTCAGAGAAGGTCTGTGATTAAAGCTTCTGCTACAAACTGTACAAGCAAATGGCTTTTCGCCTGTATGAGTCCTCATGTGTGCTTTCAGGGAAAGTTTGCATTTAAAGCCTTTGTTACAACATGTACAAAAGTGCCTTTTGCCTTTATGAATCATCATGTGTCTTGTCAGTTCGTGATTTCGCTTAAAGCTTCTGCTACAAACTGTACAAGCAAATGGCTTTTCGCCTGTATGAGTCATCAAGTGTATTTTCAGAGAAGGTCTGTGTTTAAAGCTTCTGCTACAAACTGTACAAGAAAATGGCTTTTCGCCTGTATGAGTCCTCATGTGTGCTTTCAGATAACCTTTTTCTTTAAAGCTTTTGTTACAAACTGTACAAGCAAAAGGCTTTTCACCTGTATGAATCCTCATGTGTTTTTCCAAATGTTTATTTTGGTCAAACCTTCCGTTACAAACTGTACAAACAAAAGGCCTTTCGCACATCTCCATGTGTTCTTTCAGAACACTCATGCCACCACAGACTATACCACACACTGTACATCTAAAGTGTTTCTTTCCTGTTTCCTGACTTCTCATGTATGACTCTTGTTTAAATGATTTCAGGTTCTGGGACAGGTTGCTATAAGACAATTTGTGTCCTTCCACAGGTTGGGTCTTGCATGATTTCAGTGTGTTCAAAACGGACTCATCATCCGTGGTCTCCCAGTCATCACTGTTATAAGCATAAGAACCGTGTAAAGACAGGAGCTGCTCATCACTAGTTGGTTGTGATGTTCCACAGTCCTCTACATCAGCTTGTGTTTCCATGTGTTCAGTTGAGGTGCTGGCTAGAGGCTCTGTCTTTATGTTTTCATCGTCATCTTCACTTTTCACTGCTAGTAATGTCAACGATGATCCTGCAGCCTCCTCTTGTCTCAGAAGTACTTCTGACTCAATCTGTGGAGGTTCTAGTTTCACCTGAACCAGACTGGAGCTATTTTCCTCTTGTTCCTCTTTTATCTGTGAAGGTTCAAATTTCACCTGGATCAGACTGGAGCTGCTCTCCTCCTGTTCTTCTTTAATGTGTTGAGGTTCTAGTTTCACCTGGACCAGACTGCTGCTGCTCTCCTGGTGATCAGGGGAAGACTCCTCTTTGCACACAACAGGAAGGATTTGGAGATCTAGAACAAGGAGAGATAAGCTAATCTCAGCAGAGAGCACAACTCAGAGACAAGCAGAGAGCATGTTTCAGGATTTTCATATATGTGATGTATTTCCATGCTTTTGTTCTTGCTTAATGTAAATCGCTCTGGATTAAGAGCGTCTGCTAAATGCCTAAATTGTAAATTGCAACTCCAATGTGCTTAATTGCAAGGCAAGGCCATTTTATTTGTATTGCACATTTCAACAACATGTCAATTCAAATGTGCTTTACACAAAACATCAAGCAAATTAAATGCATACAATTACATTATGTAGGAAGCAGGAAGAGACATAAAGACCGATGTTGAGATTTCCGCATGACCTAAATCTGATGTTATTATATCCAATAATGAGTGGTACACATTACATAGTCTCGCGTTACCAGACTGTTGCCTCTCGCAATTTCCAAATGATTTCGTCATACAGTCTGGAGCATCGGAAGAGCTGTCATGAGTAAAATATAAAGCAGAAGTGGAGACTCCTCCCCACTTCTGTTCCGTCTTTACAGTCACGCAAATTTATCCTAATATAAATAGAAATCATCTATGTATATATAGCCTGTTGCTTAGCAGACAATGAAATATAACAATAAGCTCTAAAGATATTTTAAAATATATTTTCGTGAACGGAAATGGCAGCTTCCTTACTCGGATTTCGGGAGGTGTAGTTCCAGACTCTATATAGCATTCGGAGATTGTGGAATAGCAGAGTGGCTACACGAGACTACAAATTACATAACTCCCTCCAGAGCACACTGCAGCTCCGACCATGCGTGCTGGATCATATGCTAAATCGCTTATTTTTTGATCACTCGAAATTTCTATGCATCTGTCCTTTCATAATGACCAGATATGTTTTTTTTTTTTAATCAAATGGCATGGGTGTCTATTTTGTGTTTTTGGAGAATAGAGAATTCTAATATGACATTATTATTTGGATAGGACAACTCTAACCTACATCAATTTGCATTTGATAATTGTAATTTATTTTGATTAATTCGCAATTTTGTTCTGAAAGAAAGAAATTAAGTTGGGAGGCTTTTATAAATCATTCCTGTTCCAAATAACAGGTTTTGGTGTGTAGAACACAAATCTGAGGACATTTTTCAATTCTGATCAACCTAACCTACATCCATTTGCATTATTTTAATTTTGTATTAATTTGGGATTGATTTGCTCAGGCCAACTGCAGCAATGGCAACTACAGCTCTGGTTGATGCAGGAATCATCACAGAAGAAGACACGCTGTGCAAAGTGATTGATGATAAGAACAAAGTCAAGAGAGCACAGGGCGACTGTGGCTCAGGAGGTAGAGCAGGTCGTCCAATGATCCATGGGTCGGCGGTTCGAATCCCGGCTCCTCCTGTCTACATGTCGAAGTGTCCTTGGGCAAGACACTGAACCCCAAATTGCTCTCGATGTGCTGGTTGGTACCTTGCATGGCTTCCGCCGCAATCGGTGTATGAATGTGTGTGTGAATGGGTGAATGTAATGCACTATGTAAAGCGCCTTGGATAAAGGCGCTATATAAATGCACCATTTACCATTTACCACAGGAGAAGTTGATGAGAGAGCTGGGGGAAGAATTTGAGGTGAAGTGCAGGGAGAAGGATCCTTTTTGATGGGCAGATTGACCATTAATGATGAAAGCTGAGGGCACAAGCAGTGACCAATCCTTTCATGCAAGGAGGATGAGGGAATAATACAGGGTTGCCACTTGCCAGTGAGCCTGCTGGCAGCAAATCTGTTCCATTTTACCCCCGAAAAAGCAACTAAAGAGTAGTCACATGCAAAGCAGATTGCTACGGTAATTTTGTCTTGGCTGAGGGAGAGGGGGACCATTGGAGGAGACTCAACAAATGTCAACACTGGTGTGAAAGCTGGAGTAATGCGGAAGCTGGAGCTGCACCTGAGCAGAAAGCTGCTTGGTGTGCAAACCACACTGTGAACTCCCCCTCCACCGGCTCGTTGAACTTGATGGTCCCACTCTGTCAGACAACAAGCTATCTGGACCAATAGGAAAGCTCCTCGATTCAGATACACAGTTGGATATCAAACCAAAACTCACCAGAATCTCTGTTGGCCCTCCACTGATCAATCTGCCTTAAGGTCATTCATAGTCCGGCAGAAATTTGGTATATAGTCTTTTTTTATTGGCCTAAAATATTGTCTATATACATACATTCGTGAATCCACTTGCTGACCGGCTGAACGTATTGGGCAATTGTTTTTATAGGGGTTTCTTGTGACCCTACCATTAACATCCTATGGCAGGCAAAAATGTCAAACTTTCCTTTATGTGACATGTCAAACTAGGGGGTTTTCATGGTTCTGAATCCATTCCAAGCATTAGTTTTGCACAAAATACACTCCTTGGGCTAAAAACGGCCATAGACATGACAAATGTGATGAGGTCAGCACATTTTGGGCACATTTGGGCAAGTGGCTATGGCTGCTTTTAGCCCAAGGAGTGTATTTTGTGCAAAACTAATGCTTGGAATGGATTCAGAATCATGAAAAGCCCCTAGTTTGACATGTCACATGCTACTTAAAGCATAAGGAAAATTTGACATTTTTGCCAGCCATAGGATGTTAATGGTAAGGTCACAAGAAACCCCTATAAAAAAGATTGCCCAATACTAACAGCCGGTCAGCAAGTGGATTCATGAATGTATGTATATAGACAATATTTTAGGCCAATAAAAATACTATATACCAAGTCCCGCTTTAAACAAAAGAAGCCTGTCGGCTGCCGGACTATCAAGATCTCTCGACTGATCAACACTATGGCTATAAATTGTTCGTTCAGTCAGGGACGGAGTGGTTCCTGCAAGGCTGGCTCTGTTGGAGATTGGGCCAGTAAACCACATCCGCTGGCTCACCACAGCTCTGGGTGTCAAAGCGTGGACTGAGAGGGAATAATCTGAAAAGTCTGTAGTGCATTGTGGAGTGTATTTATCCATGTTGGTTCAAGGTAAAGGTCAAGGAGTCGTGGATTGAAGGGCCTAGGCACATCTTATTTCAGCTGGACTGTCACAAGTCCCAGAGGAAGGAGGTATTGGGCATTGTGATGCCAACTGTTGGAAGATCAGCTTGGTGTGCACCACAGTGAAGCCATCCTCCAAACACCTGGTGTGCTCGGATCAGAATGAGATGATTGAGGGGATGGAGAGAATCCTGGCCAACAGGGGAGAAGGAGACCCAGACACTCAGCTGGGAGACTCCTCTGTAGGAACCAGAAGTACACCTGAGATCAATGATGCTTCCAGCATTGGTGGACTGATTAGCTGGTCAGGTGGTGTGTCAGAGCCACCTCTGTTCTCACCTGCACATTAAATACCCCCATGAAGGTGCCCAACTGGCCTTGAGAGCGCTGTCAAAATGGTGACTTAGGGCTTCTGCTACATACTTCTCTCAGTAAACGAGGGATGGAGGAATCAGGGCTCAGGAGACCAGCGGGAGGCTGATGTCAGGAAGTGATAATTGATCATCATAATTGTATCCAGTGATATACATGCACTTCAATTCTTAATAAATATGTTAATTTGATTTGACAAAATGGGCAATGTAGAAGTGCAAAATAATGTAGGGTAGGGTTATTCTATCCAAAAAAGAAAGTCACATTTGAATTCTCCATAAAGAAACACATCATTTAGACACCCCACACTGAATCAGTTGGAGAGGCTTGAGCATAGACATATGAACATAGACGCCCTTTCCGGCTCTGGAGCGTATGTGCTCAAGGGAGGGCAAAACATTCCCGAAATTCCTTGCGAAGCCCCGCGGAAGCATGAGCGTCACAGAGTGCATGTTCGGGTCTGATAAGTCCCGGAAAAGACGCGCTGTGATTGGCCAGTAATCACTTGAGTGACA